>NW_026126484.1:4270000-4441890 GCF_943737965.1 Phodopus roborovskii
AATCCCTTTTTAAGTCAATCATCCAGTCTCTAGTTTTCTGTTATAGCAGCAGAAAACCAGCAAATATAACACTTATTGCATAAAATGTGAAGATTTAGAAAAATAAAAAACAAGAGAAATACTGAACTTTTATACAAGAAGCAGCTACTTAATATTTTAATAGGAAAAACAAACATCAGATAGTTTTTTTAAAATATAAAATAGGGACTTTTTAAATGGGCAAACCAACTATGCATGATTTGGAAAACTATAGGGTTGGAAAAACCTAAACATGTGCGGTTATTTACTTCTACTAAATGATGACTGATTAATTTTTTATTTTATTTTATCTTTTTTGAGCAAAGTCTTACTATGGAACCTTGGCTGGCCTAGAACTTTCCATTTGTAGCCTGGCCATGTCTGGCTAAAGTTTATTATTTTTGCTACCCAATCTATCTAAATCAATAAGAAAAAAAGATTAAGGTGCTTTTTGAAATATAAGATGTTTGGCGTTTCAAAGATCAGTTGAAGAGAAGAAAGATGATCACTCCAGAATGTAATTTAGGCACTCCGACAGCAGGGAGGAACAGTTTCAATAAAATGAACCCTGAACAGCCATGCAAAGGTGTACTTATTGATTGTTACCCAAAAGTTGTTTTGGGGAGGTAAAGCAAGTTCCTCATACCAAAGCCCCTATCTATATGTTTTATGAAAGAAAACATCACACCCTTGCAATGTTAGTCCTTATTGTGTACTCTTTGCAGTACCCAATAATGCAAGACGATCCAGGTGTTTCAGGACTGTCATGTGACCAAAGTCATGAAAAGGCTGTAAAGTCCCTCAAAGAACAACATGATAGATAACATAAAGCAATCACTGCTTTCCACAATGATTTCTTCAAGGCTAAATAACAACTGTTCTGATGTTTCATCCTACTGTTTACCCTAGACACAAGATTCTACTTTTTCTCTATAATTAGCAAATAACTAAGAGTAATTTACAAGAAAGGGTATGAAAATATTGCATGTATAAACAAGTGATAGTTGCACTCAAATTTGTAACAAATAAATGAAAACAAAAATCCCAACTCAAGATTATATTCAGGATTATGGGGATGATGGAAAACACTATCTATGTATACTGATAGTGCCAGCACTTATAAATGAAACTCTTCTGGTAGAAAGTTTGATAATATCCATTAAAAGTTCTAAAGCATTTACCATGTGGAAATGGTTAGTCTACCTCAATACCATAATCTTTTTTTCCTTAGAAATAAACTTGCTTTTTCTCCATTCCCCAAACTCTAAAAACCTTGTTAAATATTAATTTTTACCTTTCCTATTCGAAGACTCTTGGAAGAGTCCATAATCCTTTATACACAAAATAGCTCTACATATCTCTCTTACTTTTCACAGTTACCCACTGAAAATTATAACAAATCAAATAAAACCTTCTATCTTATAGATATACTCATCTCCACTTCTTCTGTGCAGTCTCTTGTTCTGCCTTGAGTATTCTTTGGAGCTACCCATGTGCAATACTCTATGAAATAAGAGTTCAATGTTCTTTTTAATACATTATTTTTATTCTTTGAATTCCACACAGCATATTTTAAATTATTTCCTTTTTGAAATTATGATATAATTTTATTTATCTCCTTTCCATTTCCTCCTTCCAAAACTACCATATATCCATCCTTGTTTTAGAAAATTCATGACTTTATTTTTGGTTTGTCAAGACAGGGTCTTTTTGTGTTACAGCCTGGCTGTCCTGGAACTTGCTTTGTAGACCAGGCTGGCCTCTAACTCAAAGAGATTCACCTGCCTCTGCCTCCTGAGTTCTGGGATTAAAGGCATTTAATAACACCACTGCCTGGCCCTCAAGACTTCTTCTTCTTTTTTTCTTTTTCTTTTTTTTTTATTAATTGTTGTTACATATTTGCTTCTACTCACTGCCCCTTAACTCCTTCCAGATTCTTGTATCTCCCACCCCAGCCAGCTTTTTTTTTTTTGCCTTCCTCTTCCTTCTCCTCTTCTACTTCCACCTCTTCTCATTGTCTTTCTTCTCCTCCCCTTCCACTTCCTATTGTTGTTGTTTTCCTCCAACCCTGGGACCAAAGGCGGCCACAACACGGAGCACGGTGCGACAACTGCGGGGCCCACCCCAGAAACCCACCCCCCCCAGAAGCTATTAATGTCAAACCAGCAAGTGTGGGTGTTCATGAGCTCTTCCCCACTCACTCCATGCTAAAATGACTAGCTTGATCTTATGCAAGTCCTGTGTAGGCACCCACAGAAGACTCTGTTTTGCTCTGGCCTTTCTGGACCTCTTACTCTTATAGCCTCTCGATGTCCCGTCTTCTGTGATGGTTCCTGATCCCATGCACTACCCACCCTCTCTCTTTGTATCTGTGTGTGCTTGATAATGTGGATGCCCCGTTTGTGGTTGAGGACACTTAGTGATCTCCAGTGACATCCTCTATTTTGATCAGTTGTGAGTCTCTATATTAACTGCTGACATCTGCACAAAGACAAGTACCAAGAGCTACATTAATGTATGGATGTAGACATAGAAATTTAGACAGCAATTTGATACTATGTTCATTTAGCAAAGTAATAGTAGTTGGATCATCGCTTAGGACTGACAAAAGGAGCTTCCTGTATTCAGTTGAACAGTGGAACTCCCACTATCAAACCTCACACACATTTTCTTTTTGGCTGTGATCCTTAATAAGTCTCTGTTAGTACTTCCAGGGATGTTTCAGCATTGTAGGAAGGCTCTGTTTTGTTGCTTGTCTTCTACAGAGGCTGCCATTTTCTAATTCGCACAGCATAAACTTCTCTTTGGTCAGTTTTTCTCAGAGAGCTTTGCCAACATTCAGAGTTTTCAGGATGTCTGTGGTTTGTGAACATTAGTCATTTTCCTCACCAGTTTCTGATTTGCTTGTTTCTGTGCTCTGGGCTTGAAAATGTCCTATTGAAGAAGCCTGGGCAGCTATGCAGTTTTTCCTTTTGCTTGTTGATTTTAGGTTATAAATTCTGTAACTGTCAATTACGCTTTGCTCCTCAGAAAGTCCCCATGTGTGTCTGTCCAGTAGTTTACCTACTCCACAACTCCTCTCCAGTTTCGCTGATGTGCCGAGAGCTGGTTCTCTTGGCAGCAGTTTTCATCATGCAAATAAACTTTACTACAATGTGAACCAAAGTAAGAAGATGATTCTGGGATGTGTGAGGAATTTGTCTCTTTTTCAGAGTGGGAGAAGTCTTATAAATGAAATAGGCTTGTCAGCTATAGAAACACATGTATAGAAGTTGATTTGGGGTTGATTTATTTAAAATTCTTAATTCAGTCTTTAGTAAAACCTTTATACAGCTTGTTTGGAACAGGATGAGTTTTTATTTTATTTTTTTGAGACATAGTTTCTCTGTATTGCTTTGGAGTCTGTAGCTCTATAAATCAGGCCTGCCTCTGTCTTCTGACTGTTGGGATTAAAGGTGTGCACCACCAATGCCTGGCTTGAAAAGGTGGATTCTTAAGGGAAAATGAAACACTCTATCTAGCCTGAAATGGAAAAAAAAAATTAAAACAAAAATTCCTGCATTGTACTATGCGTGTATATTCGTGTGTGTGTGTGTGTGTGTGTGTGTGTGTGTGTGTGTGTGTGTGTGTTCATGCATATGTAATCGATGTAATTGAGCATGGAAACCAGAGAACAGCCTAAGGTTCTGTCCTTTTTTTTTTTTTTTTTGAGATCAAGTCTCTAGATGCCCTTGCTTGGAATTTACCAAGTAGGCTGGACTGGCTTTTTAGTGATCTTCATAGACTTTTCCCATTTCCACTTACAGTCTGGTGCTAGGATCACAAGTACATGGCACCATGGTCAACTTAAAGTGGGTCTTAGTTATTTAACTCAGTTCCTTATGCTTATAAAGCAAGCACTTCACCAACTGAGCCATCTCCCCAGGGCCTCCACAGTGGATGAATTTACACCCATCTCTTAGCATACTTGAAGAATGATTTCTGTTTTGTTTGTTTTTGAAAAAGGGTCTCACTGTGTAATCCTGTCTGACCTGGAGCTTGCTAAACAGGCTTGCCTTGACCTTACAGAGACTCACCTGCCTCTGCTTCCCAAGTTCTGGAATTAAAGGTGTGTGCTATAGAGGTTTTTTTTGAGAGTGAGTTGAATTCTGTAAACAGAAAAGACTAATTGTAGAATAATAGTATTTTGAAGTTTTATAGAAACTGCCAGGTTGTTTTCATAAAAGATTATTGATTATCATTTCCAAAGATATGAAAGTATCCACTTAATCATACATACGCTTGTCAACTTTCCAAATGTTCCAAACTGATGAGGAAAAGTAATATAATATGTATCTTTTTTGTTATAAAGGAAATTGCTCATGATATTTTTGTTATGCTACAGGAAAATTGTATCTGAATTGTTAGTTTCCCCTTGGGATTAGTTTCTTTATTTCTTGTGTCTAAGTTCTGTTGTGGAAATAATTTTTGTTTTATTCTGTATAATGCTTTTTATCTGTGTACTGTTTCATTTATCTTCTAATTTTATTTCCCGTATCTTTTACTGTACCAAGCTATGTACCTACCAAACTTTGTGTTGCAACTGTGAACTAGTCCCTTTATTGTTGTTTGAGTTTCAGTCTTTTATCCTCTTAATTTTATTTCTTTTTTTTGTTTTTGATAAAGAAAAGCTTTCCTTGAACAAAAGTGTATTTCCTTTATTTCCTTTCATCTTTTTTTTTAGTACCTTAACTATTTACATTTTTTTTTATGTTTAGTTCTTGAGTCTACCTAGACTTTAATAAGAGAAGACACAGATGGCAGTCCCTTTTTTTCTAAGTGTATAGTGTTTTCCCAACTATATCTTAACTATGTAATGTTGGTATTTTACCCTTTTGTCTCTTTGGTTTTTTTTGGGGGGGGAGGGACCCGCCACCCAGCTCCCAAATAAATCACATGGAAGCTTATTCTTGGTTATGAGTTCCTGGCCTTAGCTTTGTTTGTTTCTAGCCAGCTTTTCTTACCTTATATTATCCCCTCTACCTTTTCCCTCTATGCCTTTATCTTTCTTACTTTCCTTTTTCCTCCATGGCTGGCTGGGTGGCTGAGTGGCTGGCCCCTGACATCCTCCTCTCCTCGTTCTCATGTTGCTCCTCTCTTTCCTTCATTTTCCTTCTATTTATACTCTGTCTGCCAGCCCCACCTATCCATGCTCCTGTTTCCCTAATGACCGTTCAGCTCTTTATTAGGACCATCAAGTGTTTTAGACAGGCAAAGAACCACAGCTTCATGGAGTTAAACAAATGCAGCATAAACAAAAGCCGTACACCTTGAAATAAAATTTTACCACATAAATAATTTAAAATTTGAATTTTTCATTGTGTAATAATATCTATTTTTCTATTATACTTGTTTCCCTATTCTTAGATTATTAACTTGTTTGCTTACTTGTTTTGAGACAGGGTTTATCTTTGTACCTCTGGATGTTCTGGAACTCATTCTGTAGACCAGACTGGCTTCAAACTCAGATTTGTCTGCCTCTGCCTCCCCAGTGCTAGGATTAAAGGCATGTGCCACCACTGCCCATCTTCATTGTCTGCTCTTATATCTATATAGTATATTGTATAATCTCTTAGCCTAATTATCCTTCCACAACCCCATAATTTTACTGATAGTTCTTAGTCATGTACTCATTAAAATGAATTTTAAAATAAATTTAATAATTTTCTGTTTCTTTCCCTGATAATGAGGAGATGTGTCCACTTTTTTTGGACCAATAGCTCCCAAATAATGACATGAAGACTTTTCATTAAGTATGAAAGCTTGGTCTTTGCTTAGGCTTGTTCCCAAATAGCTCTTATAACTTAAGTTACCCTGTTCATATGAGATCTCTTGAGGAGCAGCAGTTCCCTTGCAGTTTCTGCTATTTTTTCCTGGGACAGCTTTCATGTGTTTATAATTTTAAATTACAATGTGGTTCGATAGGAATAATATCAGTTGTTAGTCAGAAATTATGGCAGATGATGATAAAACGTCATCTTGTAAAATAGGATTGGATGTGATATCTCTGAATAGTTTGGGTGACAGGGCCCATCAGATTTAACAGTATTCCAAAAGTCAGTTCACACAGGGTGGTGTATTGTGTCTGCAGCCCAGTTCAAAGGTTCAGCTGTCCGTATGTCTGAGCTCTGCTTAACAGTTTTTTTCGGGCTACATTTTAAGTATCCCAAGTCATTTGCATCTCATTTTGATCTTCAGCATGCATCCCTTCTAATGCTCTCATTCTTTGTATAAATAATCCACTGTACTTGTTTATTTGTTACTCATCATCTTGTTGAAGGGTGACACCTAGCGGCAAGGTAAGAAAGGAGGTAAAGGCTTTCAGTATTTTTCTACTTTCACAATGCTTTGTATTTTATTGGATTTAGAACTTAGGGAAGACATTACTGTACACTCACTTTAAAAAGAAGATGTTTTGCTTCATTTTAGCTTCTAGTGATGTTATTGAGAAATCTGATATTTGAAGATGGAGGGATGCCCTGTGGTTAAGACTGTTTACAGGTCTTGCAGAGGACCAGAGTTCAGTTCCCAGTACACACATTGGGCTGCTCACAAACTTCAATAATTCCATTTCCAGGGGATCCAATACCCTTTTCTGTTAGAAAAATGTTTATTTTTCAGATTTTACAGTGATATGTTTGGGTATTTTGTTGTTGTTAAAAACAGGGCTTTTCTGTGTAACAGCCCTTAGTTGTCTTCTAACTTGATTTGTAGACCAAACTGGCCTCTAAACTCACAGAGATCAGCCTGCCTTTGCCTCATAAGTAGTGGTATTAAAGGTGGGTGCCACCACTGCCTAGCTGGTAACCACTATTTTGACCACACCACTATAGGCTGGATTTAATTTTTTTATATATTTTAAACATGCCCCCCCCTTCACCAACTCTTCCCAAAACTGGTTATTTTATTGGTGTGTGTGTGTGTGTCAAAAGGTGTGTGTGTCCTTAATGAATGTCTGTAGGTCAGTAGGCAACTTGTGGGAGTTGGTTTTCTTCTACTCCATGTGTTCCAGGTATGGAATTCAGGGTGTCAGGGTTGGAAGTAACTGCCTTTAGTAGCTGAGCCATGTTACCAATCCCAGTGGTTAGTTTTAACCGGCAGTTAATAATAACTTTGGAAGAGAGTTTCAGTGAGGGATTTTTCTGTATCCAGTTGTTCTATTTAAATGCTGTGTTAGCCAGTTAGCAGTTGTGGTCCCAGTCTTAGTGTCTCTTTTGCTATGCCAACCACCATGACCAAAAAGCAAGTTGGGAGAGGAAAGGATTTGTTTGGCTTACATTTCCATTTTTCTGTTCATTATTGAAGGAAGTCAGGATAGGAACTCAATCAGAACAGGATCCTGGAAGCAGAAGCTAATGCAGAAGCCATGGAGGGATGCTGCTTACCCATTTTCTTTCCCTGGCTTTTTCAGCGTGTTTTCTTAGAGAGTCTAGGACCACTAGCCCAGAGATGGCACCACCCTCAACGGGTTGGGCCCTCTCCCATTGATCACTAATTGAGAAAATGCATTACAGCTCATGGAGGCATTTTCTCAACTGAGGTTCCTTCCTCTTGGATGACTCTATCTTGTGTCAAGTTGACACAGAACCAGCCAGTATAGTCCCTTTGACTTCAGTAAGTGTTGAAGGATAAACAAACATGGATAGAAGGGCATACATTAATTTTTAGTAACTAAGATTAGGCATGAAAGGGAAGTAGGTAAGTAAAGATAGGGATATGCATTAGATTTAGATCAACTTTTAAAATAAAAATAATTGATATAGTGGGCCGCAAATTGGGAGGAGAAAGCCAAATACTGTTAGGACCCACAGATTGTAGAGATTGGTAAAGCTAGGATTAGTGTAATCAAGAAATAAAAAGAGAGGATAAGGCTGGTGGGGGGGGGGAAGATAAGAATAAGAGAGGAGTATATGAGAGGCAGGTGAAAACTATAAGTAGAAAGTACACAATAAAAGGGCGGAAAGAGAAATACACAGAACAGTCTAGAAACCTGACTGAGCAATCAGAATCAAAACCATCAGGGAACATACAGGTAAGGGTGGGAATTAAATAGCAGGAAAAAAAAATCAGAATACTTCAGGGCACAGTTGTGCTAGTTGGAAAGGTGAGGTTGTCACATCCCTCTGGCTCCAGCAGGCTCCATTTGGTATTCAGTGGGGAGGCTTTAGTGGCAACCTCCAATCTTTGCAGCCTTCCCAGTTCCTGGTCCCTGTGTTTCTGGCCTACAGAGGAGAAAGGTTGTAAATCCTTTCCGTATTAGTCCATCAGACTCCTGTAGACTTTTTTTTTTTAATGAGACAGGGTAACGTTTCTGTGTTACACATCAAACAGAATTATTGGGAAGAAAAATCGCTTTTGATAACAAGTTACTTAGAATATAAAGAATTGGGTTGGGCAGTGTTGGCAGAGCCTGGTCTACAGAGTGAGCTCCAGGATAGACTCCAAAGCTACAGAGAGAAATCCTGTCTTGGAAAAAAAAAAAAAAAAGAACAAACAATAAAAGAATATGAAGAATTATGCATTGTTTATTTTGAAAATTGTAATCTCTTTAATATTATCTGTTTTGCCAGATACTGATAGTATGAAGCCACTGGAGGGTGTAAGAATTCTGGATCTAACAAGGTTTGTGCTGGATTACCTGCAATTTAGTGACCGAGTTTCCCTCCTCTTTTTGGAAAGTCTTTATTAGTTGTTAGAGTATAAAGAGATATTTACATGCTTATGTTAAAATTTTTGTGAATAGATAGAAAAGAAATTCTGGAGTATAGTTTCAAACAATAAGTATAGAATTATGAATTATGAATACATATTTGCATATAATTAACTGTTCTTCAAATTGGAACTATATTTAATTATGATTTTACCTATATTTTAAATGTACCAACATATTTTGAATAGTTTTCTATGCTCATTAAAGTTAATCAAAGATGACTTATAAATGTCACCCAGTTGCCTGAATAAGGCCTTTTTATATGCAGATTTTTGCTTTAGTTTCAATTTCTTTCTCTGGATAGAATTCTAGAAATAAAGTTCCTGCATCAAGGGGATTATAAATTTTTAAAGCTCTTGATAAATATTGAAAAATTACGATTTTAGCAAGTTTGATCATTGCTAGAATTATATGAGCTTCTTTGTGTTAATTGATTTTAAATAGTTAATACATAGATTTTTAAGATGATCATTTATTATCACTCTTTAACATTATAGAGTACTGGCAGGACCTTTTGCTACGATGAATTTAGGCGACCTTGGAGCAGAAGTTATTAAGGTGGAAAGACCAGGTAAATCTATTTATCTTTAAAAAGTGGTCAGGCTAATAAATGTTCTTTAAATAATCCTGGATTAGTGTACCCATAAATTGAGTGGAGAAATGATGGAAATGAGGCATTTTTCTCCATTCTCTATCTTTTTTGTTAGCTATGTTTTATTTTTATGTATGTAGGACAGGCT
The DNA here is from genome assembly GCF_943737965.1 of Phodopus roborovskii. NCBI lineage: Eukaryota > Metazoa > Chordata > Mammalia > Rodentia > Cricetidae > Phodopus > Phodopus roborovskii. The sequence continues at coordinate 4,279,508 of NW_026126484.1, forward strand.
CAAGCCAGTTCCTTCTCATATACTGTGAAGTTCTGTTATGATAGGTAATTACAATGCTGATAGCATCACCGTAGTGCTAGGCAAAGCTCTAAGTCCTCCACTGATATTAGTTTAATCTTTGCAACAACTCTATGTGTTGCTGAGTTAGTTCTAATGTACCAGTGAGAAAATAAAGGCATCAAGAAGTCAGGTAATGTATTCAAGGCTCACACATTTAATAAGGAGCGTACAAGTGCTCAGTTCTGATCCTGAAGCTCCAAAGCCCATATGAGTGGTCCCATGAGTGTGACTGTATACTACTGACTTTGGACTGAAGGGCAAAGGAGCAGAAAAAGGAGGAAATAGGATACAGATAGAGAGAAGGAAAAAGAATCAAAGTTCTTCAACAGGAGATCCAAATACCCCAACCTAAGTCATTGTTTTCAAATAAAAGAAATATTTGGCCATTTTGCTGTCATAAAACTTTGAGGGGAAAATGCTAATTTTAGATACATTCTTTGTAATTTTTTACTTTCTAAAAAATTTATTTATATCATCTCTTTACCTACCCCAGATTGGCCTGGAGCCTTAAAGACTCAGACTCCAGTTCGAGGATATGACATGTTTCCATGTCTCAAATAAGAACATGTCTCAAAAAACAACTACAAAATCACATTACCATTTGTTTTTAAAGATCTAATCCTTAAGGACCTAGGGCTGAATCCTCAAATCAGTAAGAATGGTCTAGTCCAATTCCATAGTAGCTATTTAACCATAAGACTCAAAAGATAATAATTTATAATAGCATGCACTTATTAATTTACAATAAATGATAAAACCTTCAAAGTAGAATACTTGGGAGATTAATTTTCCTTCTAAATAGATTTTCCTAAGAGCCTAAAGCAGTTAACAAAGATTCTCATTAGCACCAAGGTGAATATTATTATTACATTTATTGAGCCTGGGCTTGTCAATCTTGACTGGCAGAAGTGCTTATCAAGTGCTGCTTTCCAGAGGCTGCACTTCAACCACCCAGTCACTGATATACACCATGTTTTGTCTTTGCTGGATGTGCTGGGGGATGCTGAACTTCCAACTTCCCACTCCAGGTTCTATAAAGTTATAACTTCCTTATTCCAGTCCTATTTCAATGCTATACTTTCCTCTTCCCCTCTTCCTTCCTTCCTTCCTTCCTTCCTTCCTTCCTTCCCTCCTCTTCTACTTTTTTTTTTTTGAGAGAGGGGCTTCTCAGTGTAACAGCCCTGGATGTCCTGAAACTTTCTTTGTTTCTTTGTAGACCAGGCTGGTCTCAAACTCACAGAGATCTATCTGCTTCTGCCTCCCAAGTGCTGAGATTAAAGGCTTGTGCCACCCAGTTCATACCTATTCTTGATTCTTTTTTTTTTGAGAGAGAGAAATAGAGAGACAGAGACAGACAATGAGACACACAGAGAGACACAGTGACAGAGACAGAGAGAGAGACACACACAGATAGACACACAGAAAGACAGAGACCGAGAGGCAGAGACTTGTTGCTAGGTAGTGCATGCTGGTATTGAACTGATGATCTTTCTGCCACAGCATCCTCAGTGTTGAGATTACAGGCCTCAGTTTAAACCACTGCTTTTGTTCCTAGATAGAACATCCATTCTAATTCTTTTCATTTTAGTTGGTAAACAAGTTAATATTTGTATTTATATTGCTCTGTGGATTCTCTATACCTAATAGGCACTGGGAATAAAGGCAGACTGCCACAGCCACCTTAATTTTATATGGGTCCAGGGGATTTGGACTGTGGTCTTTATGCTTGAGCAGTAAACACATCACTTACTTCAGAGCTATTGATCCATCCTCTGTTTAGGCTTTTCTGATTATTTTTATTGTGCAACTCACTTCAGTGCCAGTGGCCTATAGGCAGAGGTCAGGCAATGGTTTGGGTCTCGGGTTGTTCTAGCATGCTACACTATGACAGACCTAGGGCAACGGGCCTGCCATAAAGGCTTTTCTGATTTTACAGAAATATTTTATAGATTATTAGTCATCGTTGTAGCTCAGCCCTTTATTCTAATTTAGCATATAAATTCACATTATTATTCAGATTTAAATAATATATAACACACATCTTTGGTTTACTCCATATTTTCATTTCACACTCAATATCAAGAAACAATGAAGGAACTGATTAACATGCTTGCCAAAAACTGAAACATGCTCCCTAAGTTTGTTGTTTCTCAACTCTAAGTCCACAGATAGAATACTCCCTTTTGGATTTTGACCTTCAATACTACAAGTTAGTTAAAGTGAATATGGAATGATTTGGCAGTTGGCATTAGAAAGTTGAGATCTGGGGAGTACTGTTGAGCTACAGAATCCCCCAAAGGGTAAGGATCCCTTAGGATGAGTTGAACTTTTTCAGGTACTTGTGAGTATGCACAGGAGTAAGCTTGTTGTTTTGTAATTAATAGATCATGTTATCATTTATAGGAGCTGGTGATGACACACGAACTTGGGGACCTCCTTTTGTGAACACAGAAAGTACATATTTTCTTAGTGTTAATCGAAATAAAAAAGTAAGACTATTTCCTGTTTTTGTTTATTTCTGTAATTCTCTTGGCAGTTAAAAACTTTTGATATCATGGCTTGCTTTTTGATATGTAACTAATATTTCAAATCTCCATGATCAAAGTTAAGCAATAGAGTTTGTATTACTATTTCTCCTCTACTAAATAATTTAAAAAATTCTGAGAATTCATGATGAAAATATTATGTGAGAGACAAATAATTTGGTTCTTTATATTTAATGCTTTTATATTGGTATTACACACTATTACTACTGAAAAGTATTTACTGTGGTTCTTGCTGTTTGGTACATATTCTGATTGTAAATGAAGTCAATAAAGATGACTTAAGATTTGTCCCTTTAGAAGCCAAGCTGTCTTTACAGTGATAATTTGTATGATATGAATGGCTCTGTTGCTGAACTACCAGCAATAATGAAAAGGTTTATGAAAACATTTTAATATATACACTTTGATTTTTAGAGTATAGCTGTTAACATCAAGGATCCAAGAGGGGTGAGGATCGTCAAAGAGGTACAGTAAGTGCTGTGGTATTTTGTGCTTGGGTTCTTATTAGGGATTCAGATACCTGGGGAAGGGTCTTAAAACTTTGTTTTATTGCCAGTCTATAAGTTGTGGCTACAAATCCTATTTAGTAATTTGAGTTGACTTTTTTGGATGTGGCTTTTTTTTCCACTGGTGTTTTTGACTTTCAAATTCTAATTAAAATACAATTATATCATCACTCCTTCTTTCGACCCTTCTCATGTCCTCTCCTTACTTCCTCTCAAATTAATTTCCTCTTTTTCTTTAATTATCATTATTATTACACACATAAATATGCTAATAAATGTATAAAGGCAACACGCTGAAACCATTAAGTATTGCTTGTATGTATATTTGAGTTGACTGTATTTAGTAAGCATAGTGCTTCAATAATTTCCTATTTGTTGCATGTAATTAAAGTCCTAGTGTTATAGATTGAGATCTTTTGGCACCAGATTATGGACATGTGTTACTATACTTATACTTTTACCCTCAAAGACTCACATATTTTTGTGTAGATGAAGTATTAGAATTTTTATTTTTGGGCCAGTGAGATGGCTCAGGTAGTAAAGGTATTTGCTATCAAGAGTATCTGAGTTCAATCATAGGATTCACATGATGGAAAGAGAGAACTAATGCCCATAAATTGTACCCTGACTTCCATATGTATATGTGGTATGTGCATGATCATACACATGCAAACAAACAAATGGTTTTTGTTTGGGTTTTTGAGACAGGGTTTCTCTGTGTAACCCTGGCTATCCTGGAACTTACTCAGCAGATCAGGTGGCCTTGAACTCAGAAATACCCTGCTTTTGCTTCTTGAGTGCTGAGATTAAATGTATGTACCACTTGTAACTAAATAAATGTGGTTTTTTGTTTGTTTGCTTTTTTTTTAAAGAATCCTCATTGCTATGGAAGATGATTGAGTGGTATGGGATGTAAATGATATCTTAATGATCACTTAGCTAATGTTAAATTTGACCATCATATATGTAGTAAATTGCAATTTAATTTATTAAATAATCTTTTTGCTATGTTACTGTGATATATAATGATACATCACCCAAACTTCAGCCAATCTTAGGCTGCCAATTGATTAGATGGTCATCCTCTGGATGTGATATCATCTTGCTGTTTATAAGATTGTTGTGTGGAGTCCCTTGAATCACCTAGTTCTCAGTGTTTCCTGATATATGCATCATTCTATTTAGAAATAAACTCTGTTAAATTTAATACTCATTTTAGGAATTTTTTTTGGTTGTTCTTTTAACATGAGCGGGAAAGCTAACATTTGAACATGAGATCACAACCTTCAGAGAAACCAGGCTTTCACTGTTTTTTTTTCCAGATGTCCAACATTTCCAGATCTGATATCAGCATGTTTTTCATCTAGGGTAGTATTGCACAGTAGTTAAGGGTATGCATCTTAACAAGAGATTTGAATTCTGCCTCATTTCCTTTCAAGCTATGTAAATGATCTATCTCTTTGTGTCTCAATGTTCTCATCAGTAAAGTAGGATTAGTACCCTAACTTCTTGCCATGGTGCTTAGAATTGAGCTAATATTGTATTAAAGGCATAGAAGAGTTCTTGTTGCACCCACTAATTATTATCTTTTATTTCCTGATGCAAATGTAGTGGGCTGCAACATGTGAGATAAATCTTATTTGTTATTACCAAGCTTTTCAACTTTAATGGATTTGTATCCATTTGGTTAGGAACCAAGTTTCAACTTTAATTTTTTTTAAAGACATCAACTTGAGCTTTATTGCTATAAAATTCTAAGGGCCTCTTCTGTGATTCACCTATAGAAGCTTGCCAAAGATCCAAACAGCATTACTCTCTGCCATTGACAACTAAAATACAATTGAACCTGCTATATCTTGTGATCCAAGGGGGACAACTGCCCATATAGCAGCCTGGACCTGGTGAAAAGCCTTGTATTGGTTTAGAGTCTACTCAAAACTAACAACTTTCCAACTCATTTGCTGTATGGGTTAGAGTAACATATCAAGTGATGAATGTACTTCCTTCAGAATCCAAATAGGCCCACCAAGCCTTGTGTGTCTTTCTTGATGGTAGAAAGGGAAGGATGCAACTACTTGTTTTTCACCTAAGAAAGGATTTATTTCTCTGTGAGTCTTATACCATTGAATTCCTAGAGCTAGAAGGCTCTTGAGTTTTGATTGTATTTATTTATCTTTTCATACATATTCTTTACCAATAAGTCATGAATGGTTGTTGATTCCTGTTTGCATCATCAAATCATCATGATGTCATGAGTATAATGGAGCAATATAATATCTTGTATCAGAGACAAGCAATCAAGATCTATTCAAACTAACTTATGACATAGAGGTAGATAATAGATTTTTGAAGTAGAACTATAAGGGTATACATCTGTCCTTGTCAGGTGAAATCATATTACTTCTGGGAGTCTTTATTGGCAAGAATGATGATAAAAAGTATTTGCACAATCAATTGTTGCATACATGGTACTAGGAGATATGTAACTCTCTGCTCAAGCAAGGAAACCATACCCCAGTCCAACAGCTGATTGGAGTCAGTGCTTGAATAAATTTGCAATAGTCAACTGCCATTCTTCATGATATATCCATCTTCTGCACAGGCCTAATAGGAAAGGTAGAGGTATATGTAGTGCAGTCATCTCTTAAAACCCTGATGGTGGAGTAATCATTTTCAGGTATGTGAAAATGTTTTTGGTCCACTATTTTTCCTGGTATGGGTGTATAAATGGCTTATTTTTTGTTTGTTTTTAAAACTTTACTTTGAAAATGCTGGTGTAGAACACCAGGTCATTTTTTCATTTTATTATTATTATTATTTCTTATTTTACACATCCACCCCAGTTCCCTCTCCCTCCCATCCTCCTATGCCTCCCCAATCCCTCCTTCCATCACATTCCCCACCCACTCCACAGTGAGGGATCATTAAAATCTATCAAGTCATTTGGAGTAGGGCCTAGGCCCTCCCTCATGTCTCTAGGTTAAGGGAGCATCCCTCCATGGCTTCTATTTAGCCTTTGCAACCATAATGTCCCTCACTCCACAGATCAGGGAATGAATGTAAACATTTGCCAACTTCTAAGTATATCTATTCCAATTATGCATTCTGGGAATGAAATACATTAAGAGTGAGTTCAGGAACCCACTGGACTGCTATGGTTCAGAATTTGGCTAAAACTTCATTGGTCACCTGACCTTCATAAAGCCCCCACTTCAACTGGAGGGCTACAATAGTGGGGTCTCCAAGAATTAATTCAGAGATGGTATCTAATAGGCCCTAAATGGTATGATTATTTCCTTTTCTCCAGTGTACAGTTGTACTAGCAGAAAGCCATAAGTTCCTTTGGGGGAAGGATGGGAGAAAGAGTCATTAGTACTTTTTTGTTTGATGTTTGCAGTTGCAACCAGGTCCTTCTTCAGTAGAATCAATCTTTATTTGAGGGGTTTTGTCTCTAAACTGATTCAAGTCTGGAAACTGATTGAAGGGCCATGGTTCTTTGTTTTTGTGATCCAAGATAGCTGTGGTTCATTTGTTCAGGATTTTTTCTGCTTTTGCAGATTGAACAAGAATTTGGTAGGCTTCCTACTTGTTCCTTCTAGGAACACCATAATGATTAATAATTAACTAGCTAGTGCCAAAGATCTATACAAGTCAGGCCACTGTGAACATTACTTTGCCTGTAATGCTCATTACATTAATGTTTATCTTGCTTTTGTTGACTCGGTGCTGCCACTTGGCCTTTGTTACTAAAGGATCTAATTAGTCCCATGTCATTTAAATTATGTAGTTGAGCAGCCATGGCTCCAACTGTAATGTTGGGCATCTGGGCGAGAACATCGATAGAGTTCTTCAAGTATGCTGGTATCCCTTTTACAAATCTGCTACTTATGATGTTAGGGAGGACATATTTTCTGGACCCTGTACAGCAATAAAATTCTGTTCCAAGACTTTGATATGTTGTATTTTCATTTTCCTTCTTATTTCTTATGTTATTTAATTTACATTAGTTTTTCTATGTGCTGGAGTTTCTTTTGCTGTTGATCTGTAGCAGTAGTTCTCCATCTGTGATTATTGCCATTTTGTTAATTTTATAGTATTTGTTTTATTTCTTCTTCCTCTCTTGCTTAACTATTATCCTAACATGGTTTATTCTTTCCTGTGACCTCATGGGATGGGTTTGCTTTCCCCTTCAGTTTGAAGCATTCCATCATGTATCTTCTGTAGTGCTGTCTTGGTGGTCATAAATCCTATAGTCTATTTTCGTCATGGAAATTTTTATTTTTCCTTCAATTATAACAGACAGGTTTTCTGGGAAAAGCAGTCTGAGTCAATAGTTTCCTTCAGTAGTAAAAAAATAACATTTTGAGCCCTTCTGGCTTTAAATTTTCAGTTGAATAATCTGATAGTCTCACAAGCCTGCTTTTGTTTGTGACTCAGTCTATCTGTATTGATGCTTTCAACATACATTTTGTTCTGTCTGCTTAGTGTTTTGTTTATATTATTATTTGTGGAAGTTCTTTTCTAGTCTTCTCTGCCTGATGTTTTAACTGCCTTCTGTATATTTGGATTCACATCTCTTTTGCTGCCTCTGGAAAGCTTTGTTATGATTCTTAATTTTTTCTTTTTGTTTAGAACTAGATTCTTCTTCTTTTTATATGGATACTACCCATGGATTTGGTGTTTTTATTTTGTGTATTTCTTGGAAACCTTCTAGTGATTTCTTGTTATTTTACCTTCATCCTCATTAGTTTGTTAATTCCTCCACCTTGTCTTCAAGCTCATATAGTCTGTCTCTTCCTAATCCATTCTATTGCTGAGACTTTCCATAGATTTTTTTTTTAATTTGGCTTAAACTATTTTACTTTTAGTTTCCAGTATTGTAGTTTGTTTTTCTTCAGGATTTCAATCTTTTGTTGAATTCCCATTTTACATACCGTGTTGCCTTCCTTATTTCATCCATCCATTTGTGCCTTTGAACATACTTACATTCTTCTCTCTGTTAGGGATTGCATCTAACATTCTCTCACTAGATGATATTTTTATATAGTACTAATACAGTTATTAATTTTTGGTGGAGGCACACTGTCTTGTGTTTTTGTGTTTCTTACACTGTGTTGGGATTTCTTTGCTTTGGTTTATTACTTTTCAGCTATATATATGCTTTAAGTTGGAGTATTTTCAACATTCAAGTAGGACTTGGACATTGTAGAGTTGATTGTGTAATTCAGAAAATAATTCCTTAGTTCAGGAGCTCAAGGTGCTTAGTGTAAGCTATATGTTTTTCCTTGACTGAGAGAACTACCAGAAATGTTTGATATGTCCACTATGCAATTGTTATATGAGCCAATACACAATAGTGCCTCTTTTGACTTCAATTCTACTGGAGAAAAACAATCTAGTGTAGTATAAGGTATTCTTTTACTGTAGTTAATAAGATTAGGAGTGGAAAGGAAGTAGAGTGAGTAAGGATAAGAACTAAATATTAGATTCATTTGGAAAAGAAAGAAAATGGAGGTAGGTAAAGTAGCTGGGCAGGGGAAGTTGGGATAATGCCGAGGTCTATAGCAGGTCTTAAACAGATTTTATATATTGTTAAAGCTATGGAAGGTTATAACTAAGAAGTAAAATGATGGGTAGGCTGAGAGAAAGAAAAATAAAGATGCAAGGATAAGGATGGGGTGAGTATATAAGATCTGGCTGGAGAAAACAGTAAAGAATACCTTCTACTAAGCAGAGTGCAGAAACAAACAATATTTCTAAGTCATAACTGAGCAATTAACAAACAAGCAAATGAAAAAAACTATCTTGACACACACAGACAGAAAGACAGACAGAGAGAGAGAGAGAGAAAGAGAGAGAGATAGAAATTAAAGAAATGACAATAAAATAAAAAAATACTTATATCATGAATTACTGGTACAGCTAAGTTGAACAATCATGATCTCAAAACTCCTGCCTATGTCTGACTTCATGCAGTACTTACTAGGCATGGGATAGAGATGGGAGCCGTTGATATTTCTACAGTCTCAGTGTTCCTAGGGCTCCCGTATGTGGGAGGCAGATTCTAAGTTCTTTCTTGATAGCTCCCTTTGAGAAGTCCTTTCTTAAGTCTATTGTGCCACTTAAAACCCTTGCCTTAACCAGGCATTGGTGACACATGCCTTTAATTGCAGCACTTGGGAGGCGGAGGCAGGTGCATCTCTGTGAGTTCAAGGCCAGCCTGGTCTACAGAATTAGTTCCAGGACAGGCTCCAAAATAATACAGAGAAACTGTGTCTCAAAAATCAAACCAACCACTCCCAAAAGAAAAAGAAAAGAAAACAAACAAACAAACAAACAAACAAAAAAAAAACTCTATTCTTAGGCTGGTGGTGATGCCTTTAATTCCAGCCCCCAGACAGACATAGGCAGATTTCCAAGTTTGAGGCCTGTCTGGCCAACTTGGATGACACTGTGAGACGTTGCCTTAAACAAAATACAACTCACCATAACCACCACCACCTCTGCTACTACCACCATCATTAATAACACAACAAACCATAGTCTTTGTCCCCTGTAGATGCTGGGCTCTCAATAGTTTCCACATTAGTGAATGCTAGTCCTATTTGGGTGTATAGTATAGTGACAGTGTCTCTGCATCTTCCAAATCATGTGGTTCACAAGGTTCACAATGGGTCTGAGCCCACTAAACTGGTAACTCAGCAAGAGTCTTTGTTGCTGTTTTGTTTTAAAATGTTTTAATTTTCTTTGTATTCTTGGATTCTTATATTCTTTCTGCTTTCTTCTCTTTCTGACTTTCTTCTCTTCTGAAATGTTCCCTGAACCTTGGTAATGTTGGAGTTACTATAGGTATCCATCCCATTTAGAGCTGAACACCTAGTCTCTTATTCTCAACACTGCAACCAGTTATGCAACTCTGCATTGACTGCTGTTCACTGCAAATGAGGCATCTCTGACCAAGGTTAAGAGTAGTCCATGTCTATGGGTATAAACAAACATCTAGAAGGCAGTTTGACAAAATATCCATTTAGCAAAAACAACAATACCAGGTTCTACAAGGATTATTTCAATTTTATTTTATCTTTTTATTTATTTTTAATTTTTAAACATTTTGATACAGGCTTTTTGAAAAGTGGTGACCATGACTGCTCTAGTCAAATTCTGAAAGGATGAGAGTTTTCTGATGCTGCTTTTATCTATTCTGGTGCCACCTTTGTTATGGTTTCCCCTGTTTTGCTCTTCTGCGTAGAATGCTACAGTGAAGATTTTCTGTGTCTCCTACTATCTGCCATTGGTCCTCCTTTTCTCTGGAAGTATAACTCTCCAAACCAAGCCAATTCCTTTAGGACAGCCTGGACTTTGTCTATTTTTTTGTGGTTTTTCTTTCAGTTAATATTCAGTTTAATTTTTTCCCCTAAATTGTTGTTCATTATTGCTTGATTTGTTTTCCTACTGTGTCCTTATTTTCACATCCTTCTATTTAAATCTTCTCTTCAATGGTTATTATTTGTGTTGTGTGGGTGTGTGTTTGAACATGTGTTCGTTTGTTTGGTTGCACATGCGTATACATATAGATATGTGTTTGAAGGCCAGAAGACAACCTTGGGCTTTGTTCCTTAGGCAGTGCTCAACATATTTTTTGAATAGTACTGTACTGGCTTGGATCTTGCCAAGTAGGCTAGGCAGGCTGGCCAGCAAGCTCTAGGATACATCTGTCTCTACTTCCCCAATGCTAGGATTATAAGTACACACTACCTTCATTGTTTTCTCTTAGGTTATGGAGATAAAACTCAGTTCCTCATTTATGAAAGTCAGACACTTTACTGACTGAGCTAGCTTCCCAGCCCCATATATTATTACTTTTTAAACTAGGAGATTGGTTTTCCTTAAATACTTTTTTTCCTTGTTTTTTTTTTTCCAACTTTGTTCATTGCCAGTGTTATCATCTTTCTATCTCAGAGTATTTCTTTAAGATTTTTCTTTTTTATATGTATGAATGTATTGCCTACATTTTTTTCTTTGTCTCATGAAACACTGAATTTGTGGTATATTTGGATATTTCATATAAGTTGAGGTTTGATTTAGATTCTGCAGAAAACGGAACATATAGCTACCCATACGGCTTATGTTTTGTTTTGTTCACTGGGTTTCAGCAGGTAGTTCTGCCTGGCCTGGAACTTTCTATGTAGACTAGTCTGGACTCAAATTCAGAGATCAGCCTGCCTCTACATCTTGAGTTTTAGGATCAAAGGTGTGTGCTACCATACCCAGCATTTACTTTTTAAAAATTGGGATGAAATAAAAGTATTACAAACATTTAATTTAAAGCATTTATTTCTATTTAACTCAGTGGCATTAATTACATTTACTAGGTTGTACAACTATCACCACCATTTATTTCTAAAATGCTTTGTCACAATAGTTAGGAAATGGAAACAACCTAAATGCCCTTAACTGCCAAATGGATAATATGTGGTGCATTTACACAATTTAATACTATTCAGTTGTAAAGAGAAATGGAATCATGACACTATTAGGTAAATGGATGAACTAGAAAATATTATATTGAGTGAGGTATCCTACACCCAGAAAGAGAAATACCACATGCTCTGTCTTATCTGCTTCTACCGCCAAGTCTTCAGGTGTTAGTATATAACTTGGAGTTACTATAGAGAGCAGGAAAGTGAAAACAGACCATGCAGTAGAGGGAGTTCTAGAGAAAGGAATTATAGAATGGAGGTGATATGAAAGGAGAAATTAGGAAAATGGGTAAATTTAATTGTTAAGAGAGGAGGGAGTCAATATAGAATCAGAGAGAAGAAGGATAAATAGCATGAAGTATATTTGAAAAAAATTATAAGGAACCATATTATTTTATATTTACCAAATTTAACTATAATACATATATGTGTAAACATAATTATGTAAGTTTATTTGCAGTTATGATACTTGGGATGCTAATGGTTTTTCAAGAAGCCTTGTAGACTATCTAACAAAAACACTAGTACTAGGCATGACAAACCCCCAAGATATTGGTTATGGTAGCCCAACAAACTCCCAAAACAATATTGATTATTGCTGTTGCCCTTGGTTGCCTCCCAGAAGTTGAAGGTAAGTCTCTATTGTTGAAGATACCATGCACTTCAAACATTGGACTAGAGGAATTAAGCCTGTCTGTCCTGAAAGTCTCCTTTCTGATGACTAGTCTTCATTGTACTGGAAGCTTTTTATGAAAGCTATTAAGAAAGGGAAGCAGTCAGTAGCCCTGCCTAACTGGGATGCCTATGAACCAAAACAGTGCCCACCAAGCAAGATACCTGTAAAGATGTAATAGTGGCACTCAAACCTTGGAGGTAACCAGCAATTGCCTAATCAGACTTAAGAGCTGTTCGACAGGAAGAAAGTTATGCCTTGTTCTAGAAACCTAACCAACTATCGATGGCTTGTGAGGCCAAGAATTTTAGAGGTAAACATATTACTGCCACTTTATTAAACTAGTAAATTTTAACAGCATTGCAAGTGCTATCCTTAAGCCCAAAGATCTTTAACTCTTACCCCTCATCAGTGAACCTTCTGTTTGTAGTACATAGAAACCATTACAGAAAGTCACAACTGTTCAAAATTTAGAGAACAATTGACAATGGGGTGCCAAGACCAAGTTGATATATCTACAATACAACACACATACTTAAGGGTGAGGGAACATCAAGGAAGAGGGGCAGAAAAACTGTAAGAACCAGAGGTCCAGGAAGTCTGATGTGAGGGTGTGTTTCCAAGAAATTACAGGAAAACTATACCCATTATACCTCAACAACTTGAGTGCTGAAACCTGAACACCAGTTGGCATGCTGACACAGAAGGGGTAAATCTTATGCGGCTCTACCTGTAGAAGAGTGACAGGCAAGAAACAACTGAGGAAAGAAGGAAAATTAGTCTTTTCCAGGGATGAACCCTCTCATTCATGATCCAATGCCAAATAGCCCTTAAAAAACAAACAAACAAAGCAACACTAAATGGACTCATCTGGTTGTATTTGTATATTTATGTATAGGTATACATCTCCATAAACCACACACACACACACACACACACACACACACACACACAGCAAAAGAAACCATGAATGAGAAAGATTGAGTGAGCAAGGTGGGGAAGAATAGGAGAGGAGGAAAATGATGTAATTTTATTTATTTATTTTTTTAAAATGACCGCCAACTCAGGCAGACAGCCCCAGCTCAACTTCAGGCCATGACTTCCAGAAGACCAGATAGTATGGACCTTCTTCTGTGGTGATATTTTGTTTGTAATTTAACAAATAAAGTTTGCCTGCAGATCAGAGTACAGAGCTAAGTCATTAGTTAGCCACATACCTAAGCCACTAGTTAGCTATAGAGGACTGGCAGTGGTGGCCACACCTTTAATCCCAGCACTTAGGAGATAGAGGGAGATGGATCTCTGTGAGTTCAAGGCTACTCTGGGCTACATGAGAGTGCATCAGTCTAAAAGAGAAACAGAGCTCAAACCTTTGGGGCCAGCACTTGGAATGATACACCTTTAATTCCAGCACTAGAGAGGAATATAAAGTGGGAGTGGACAAGAGCTCAGTGCCATCTGAGGTTTGGTGGAGACAGATGTTGTCTGGAGATGTAGTCTGAGGGCAGGATAACCCCTGTGCTCTTAGCATTGGTAGAGATAAGAACTCTCTAGTAGTTGACTGCTTTGCTTATATGATCCCTCAGCTATTACCTCCTGATAGCTGACTCCCAGTTTTTATTATTAAGAACAATTAGAATTTGTGTTGCATCCTTCCACTCTGTCTCCAGATCCAATCCTCAGGGTTGCCCCTAGCACTGCAACATATCATTAACCCCAGCCTCCCCTTTTCCCTAGCCTCCAACATTACCAAGTATTATCTGTGATCATATCAGCTGAGCAGGCCAGTAAAACCGGCAACATACAGCCAAACCACTCTTTGAAAACTGAGAGAGGAAACAGAAACCAAGGAACAAAACACTCACCCAACAAAGACAAACTGAGAAATCAGCACCCAGACTTATAATCACTCCAAACTCAGAACATAATAAGAATCAGGGCAACATGACTCCACCAGTGCTCAGTTATTGTACCACAGCAGGCTCTGAATATTCTAATGTTGCTGAAGCATAAGAAAAAGACCTTAAAAACAAAATTTATGAAAATGATAGAGGTTCTTAAGGAGGAAATGAATAAAATTATTAAAGAAAGTCAGCATCTAGGAAGATGATCATATGGTTTTTCTTTTTCAGTTTGTTCATATGGTGGATCATGTTGATAGATTTTCGTATGTTAAACCATTCCTGCAACCCAGGGATGAAGCCTACTTGGTCATGGTGGATGATTTCTCTGATGTATTCTTGGATTCGGTTTGCCAGTATTTTATTGAGTAGTTTTGCATCAATGTTTATCAGGGATATTGGTCTGTAGTTTTCTTTCTTAGTTGTGTCTTTGTGAGGCTTGGGTACCAAGGTTATTGTGGCCTTGAGAAAGAGTTTGGCAATGTACTTTCTGTTTCTATTGTGTGGAACAATTTGAGGAGTATTGGCATTAGTTCATCCTTGAATTTCTGGTAGAATTCTGCCTGAAGCCATCTGGCCCTGGGCTTTTTTTGCCTGGCAATCTGCCTCTTAGGCATATACCCAAATGATCCTCATCCATGCAACAAAGACACATGCTCAACTATGTTCATAGAAGCATTATTTGTAATAGCAAGAACCTGGAAGCAACCTAGATGCCCCTCAACTGAAGAATGAATAAAGAAGATGTGGCACATCTACACAATGGAATACTACTCTGCAGAAAAAAATAATGGAATCTTGAAATTTGCAGGCAAGTGGATGGAACTTGGAAAAACCATCCTGAATGAGGTAATCCAGTCACAAAAAGAGGAACATGGTATGCACTCGCTCATATATGGATTTTAGACCTAGATCAAAGGATCACCAGCCTATAATTCACACCACCAGAGGAACTAGGATACAAGGAGTATTCTAAGAGATTCATATAAAGTCCCTCACAGAAGGGGGAAGGGACAAGTCTCCCAGAGCACATGGGAAGTGGGGGGACAGTGAATGGAGAGAGAAGTAGGAGAAAGAGAAGAGGAGGAGAGGAAAGTGTGCGACTAGAGAGATTAAGCCAGGGCAGGAATAGAAGACAGGAGAGAAGGAGAGAGAGAGAGAGAGAGAGAGAGAGAGAGAGAGAGAGAGAGAGAGAGAGAGAGAACAAACATAAAAGAGGGAGCCATTATTGGTTTGAAGAGAAAACTGAACATAAAGAAAGGTCTAGCGACCTACAAGACTGCCGCCAACTAACAATTTGAGCAACCGTGGAAAGGCTACCATAAATGCCCTTCCTGGTTAGTGAGATCAACAACTAACTTATCCACCATGTAGTACCTGTTGGAAACAGAAGCAAACACCCATAACTAAACACTGAGTCGAACTCGAATCCAGATGCAGAGGGAGAGGACAAGACTAGTTTGCAGAAACACATAGAGACAGCTGACCTGAACAAGGAGGAGCTAACAGGCCCCCAGACTGATAGCTGGGAATCCAGCTTGGTACTGACTCAGACCCCCTGAATATGGGTCTCAGCCAGAAGGACTGAGAAGTCTAAGGGACCTCAGACAGTGGAACCAGGATGTATTCCTGGTGCACAAAAGGATCTTTTGGACACATCCCCCATGGAGAGATACTGCCTTAACCTAGAGACAGGAGAGAAGTCCTAGTCCCTACTTCAAATGACTTGACAGATTTACATGACCCCACATGGATGGCATTGCCTATGTGTGGAATTGGGATGGGGGGATGGGAGGGGAGGGTGATCAGGATGCATGTGAGGGGGAAGAGAGGGTAAGAGAGGAAAGACAGGAAGGAGGGAGGGAGGGAGAGGGAACTGGGATCGACATGTAAAAAATTTTTTTTCAATTAATCTTAAAAAAAAAAAAAAAAAAAAAAAAAAGAAAGAAAGTCAGAAACTGAACTAGGTTTCCTGAATGTGGGTGTCATTGCAGGGCTTGGGCAGCCTATGGGGCCACTAGCAATGGAGCCAATATTTATCCCTAGTGCATGGACTGGTTTTTTGGAGCCCATTCCCTATGGAGGGATACTCTCTCAGTCTACATACAGGGGGGACCTTGGTCCTGCCCCAAGTGATGTGACAGACTTTGATGATCCCCCAGAAAAGGAGTTCACACCTTTTCTGAGAAGTGGATGGTGTGGGATGGGAGATGGTGGGGGAAGTGAGAGGACAGGAGGGTGACAGAACTGTGATTGTTATGTAAAATAGGATTGTTTTTAATTTAAATAAAAAATTCATAAAAAAAGAAAAAAAAAAAAAGCCAGGCGAGGGGGGGGCAAACAATTGGAGGAAATGAATAAATCTCAAAGAAAGCCAGGAAAACACAATGAAAGAAAATGAATATAAACACCTTAAAAAAAGCCAAGAAAAAAGGAACGAACAGTTGAAGGAAACAAAAAGCTGTTCAATGCCTGAAATGCAAATAGAAGCAATACAGAAAACACAAATTGGAGAAATTCTGGAAATGAAAAATTTTGGGATGTGAACAGGAACTACAGAGGAAAGCTTCTCTAACAGAATACAAGAGATGGAAAAGAGAACTTCAGGCATTGAAGATAGAATAGAAGAAATAGATACATTGGTTAAAGAAAATGTTAAATCTAATAAATATCAGACATAAAATATCAAGAAATCCTGAGAAACTATGAAAAGACCAAATGTAGTAATAATGGGAATGAGAAAGAAGAGTCCCAGCTCAAAAGCCCAGAAATATTTTTAACAAAATAATAGAAAAAAAAAAAAAAAAAAAAAAAAAAAACACTACCCAGAAAGGTAAAAGAGGAACACAGAATAACAAATAGATTGGATCAGAAAAGAAAGTCTCTTTTCCATATGATGATCAAAACACAAAACATTCAGAGAAAAGAAAGACTATTAAAAGCTGCAAGGGAAAAAGAACAAGTATCATATAAAGGCAGATCTGTTAGAATTGCACCTGATTTCTCAGTGGAAAATCTGAAAGCCAGAAAGGTCTGGACAGATGGGATCAGATATAATACTGTAGACTCTTAGAGACCACAGACCCAGACTACTATACCCAAACTCAGTAAAATTTTCAATCACCATAGATGGAGAAAACAGTATATATTCATGATAAAGTCAAATTTACACAATATTTATCTACAAATCCAGCCCTTCAGAATGTTCTAGAAGGAAAACTCCAACTCAAGGAGGTTAACTACAACTATGAAAACACAGGAGATAATTTCACAGTAGCAAAACCAAAAGAAGGGAAATAAACACCACCACCATCCCTACCACTGCCATCACCACCACCATCAAAATAACAGGAATCAACAACCATTGTCATTAGTATCTCTCAGTATCAGTGGTCTCAAAAGCCCCCATCCCAAAGACACAGACTATCAGAATGGATGCAAAAACAGAATCCAATTTCTGTTGCATAGAAGAAACACACCTCAACATTAAGGACAGACATTACCTCAGGATAAAAGATCAAAAGATATTGCCAGGATGTATCCCTGGTGCACAAAAGGACCTTGCGAACACATCCCCAATGGAGGGATAACTGCCTTAACCTAGAGACAGGAGAGAAGCCCTAGTCCCTACTTCACATGACCTGTCAGATCTACATGATCCCAACTGGATGGCATTCCCCTACATATGGAATTGGGATGGGGGGATGGGAGGGGAGGGTGGTTAGGGTGCATGTGAGAGGGCAAAGAGGGTAAAGTGAGGGAAGGAGGGAGGGAGGGAGGGAGGGAGAGGGAACTGGGATCGCCATGTAAAATAATAAATTAAAAATAAATAAATAAAGATATTCCAAGCAAATGGACCTAAGAAACAAGCTGGTGTAGCTATTTTACTATCAAATAAAATGAACTTCAAGCCAAAACTAATCAAAAGAAATTGGGGAGGACATTACATACTCATCAAAGGAAAAGTCCATCAAGATGACATTTCAATTCTTAACATCTATGTCCAAAACATAAGGGCACCCGAGTTTATAAAAAAAACACCAATACAGCTTAAATCATATACTGACACTTACACCCTGAAGTGGGAGACTTTAATATCCCACTTTCAACAATGGATAGGTCATTCAGCCAAAAACTCAACAGAGAAATACTGGATCTAATAGATGTTATAAACCAAATGGATCTAACAGATATCTTCAGAACATTTCACCCAAACTAGAAAGAATTTACTATTTTTGCAGTACCTCATGGAACCTTCTTCAAAATTGACCACATACTCGGTTACAAAGCAAGCCTTAATAAAGAAAATAGAAAGCTGGGCATTGGTGGCATAAGACTTTAATCCCAGCACTTGGGAGCCAGAGTCAGGTGGATCTCTTGTGAGTTTGAGTCCAGCCTGATCTACAGACCTAGTTCCAGGACAGGCTTCAAAGTCTGTCTCCAACCCCCACCCCATAAAGAAATTGAAATAATTCCCTGCATCCTATTAGACCACCATGGGGGTGAAGCTGGATTTCAACAACAGAAACAACACAGAATTTACCAAGTCATGGAAACCGATGAAATCTCTACTGAATGAAAAATGGTTCAAGACAGAAATAGAGAAAGAAATTGAAGACTTTCTAGAGTTCAAGGAAAGTGAATACAGCGCATACCCAAACTTGTGGGACACAATGCACAATGAAATCAGTTCTAAGAGGAAAGGTGTTTTTATTGGTTTAGTTTTGTTTTTTCAAGACAGGATTTCTCTGTATAGCTTTGGAGCCTGTCCTGGAACTCACTGTGTAGATCAGGTTGTCCTTAAACTCACAGAGATCTTTCTGCCTCTGTCTCCCGAGTGATGGGATTAAAGACATGCATATTGCCAACATTAAAAGAAAATTGCAGAGATTTCATACTCAAAACTTAACAGCATACTTGAAAGCTCTAGAACAAAAAGAATTATACTTAAGAGAAGTGAGCACCAAGAAATATCAAACAGCAGAAATCAATAAAATAAAAACAAAGAAAACAATACAAAGAATCAATGAAACAAAGAGTTGGTTCTTTGAGAAAACAAATAAGATAGATAAGCCCTTATCCACCCCAACTTAAAAAAAAGAGAGAGAATATCCAAATTTACAGGAAAAAAGTGAAAAGGGGGGCATGACAAGAGACACCAAGGAAATCAAAAGAATCATAAGGACATACTTTTAAAACCTGTACTCCATCAACTTGGAAAATGTTAAATAAATGGATAATTTTCATGCTAGGTACCACTTTCCAAAGATAAATCAAGATCAACAATTTAAACAGACCTATAACCCCTAGTGAAATAGAAATAGTTATTCAAAGTCTTCCAATCAAAAAAAGTTCAGAGCCAGATGGTTTTAGAACAAAATTTTGCTAGGCTTTCAAAGAAAAATGAATGCCAATACTCCTCAAATTATTCCACAAAATAGAAACAGAAGTAATGTTGCACAATTCATTTTACAATGCCACAGTCTTCCTGATACCCAAACCACATAAAAATAAAGAGAATTATAGATTAATTTTCCTTATGAACATAGATGTAAAAATATTAAAATACTTGTAAGCCAAATCCAAGAACACATCAAAAAGATCATCCATCATGATAAAGTGGGCTTCATTCCAAAGATGCAGGGATGGTGCAACATATGAAAATTAGTTAATGTAATTCACTATATAAATTAACTGAAAGAAAAAAATACATGATAATCTCATTTGTTATAGAAAGAGCTATTTGAAAAAATCCCAACAGCTTTCATGATAAAAGTCCTGGAGAGAGTAGGGACACAAGGGACATACCTAAAACAAAGGCAATTTACAACAAGCTTATAGCTTAGTTAAAATTAAATGGAGAGAAACGCAAAACAATTACACTAAAATCAGGAATAGGAGAAGGTTATCCACCCTCTCCATAGCTATTCAATATAGCACTAGAAATCTTTGCTAGATCATTAAGGCAACTAAAGGAAATCAAGGGGTTACAAACTGGAAAGGAAGAAGTAAAAGTATCTTTATTTGCATATGACATGATAGTGTCCTAAACATTCTTCCTGGGAACTACTACAGTTGATAAACGCTTTCATTCAAATGGCTGGATAGAAGATTAACTAAAACTAGTACCCTTCCTATGTGTAAATGAGAAACTGACTGAGAAAGGAATCAAGGAAACACCATCTTTCACAATAACTTCAAATAATGTAAAATATCTTGGGGTAACTCTAACCAAGAAAATGAAAGACTTGTATGATAAAAACTCAAAGTCTTTGAAGAAAGAAATTGAAGAAGATATCATAAGAAGGACAGATCTCCCATGCTCATGGATTTATAGGATTAACATAGTATATATTGTCATCCCACCAAAATCAATCTACAGATTCAATGCAATCCCCATAAAAATTCAACCATAATTCTCCACAGAACTTGAAAAGATAATTTTCAACTTTATATGAAACACGAAAAATCCAGGACATCTAAAACAATCCTAAGCAATAATAGGAGGTTTCTCAATTCCTGATATCGCGTTATGTTGTTTTTCTATTAGCTTAGTGGCCACACCTGATTCTACTAATATTTTAACTACCCTCTGCACCCTGTGACCCTCAAGTCAGCAACCCAAAGCTCAGACTTTGTCCTGTTGGGATTTCCAGTTCCGATGGCCCCAGCTCAGCTGTGGCCAACAAATGTAGGTTTTAACTAAGTCTCTATTATTCTGTTTATTAATAAAGACTCAGGAATCAGGTGTTGAGATGAAAACCTGCTAGATCAGAGAAGTCAAGAAGCAACCAGCTGACCTTCCTTTCTGTTCAGAGACCCAGCAAAAGAAATGTCTCTCCACTCATCCCAAACCAAAAAACCGGCAAGTCTCTAAGTCCCTCCCTACTCCTTTCTGTGCATCTCTCTATCTGTATTCCTTGTTCCCCCTTCCTTTCTGTGGCTAATTCCTGTCAACTAGTCATGGACTGCAACCCTTGATCCAAGGTTAATTTTATTAATAAAGTATCAGAGTTTCACAGTGTGATCAAATATACCTCAACAAAGTTATATTGCAGAGGTATAGTAATAAAAACTACATAGTATTGGCATAGAAAATAGACAAGTTGATTAATGGAATCAAATTGAGGACTCAGACATAAATCAAGATTTATGTAGACATCTGAGTTTTGATAAAGAAAAAGAACAACACACTGGAAAGACATCTTCAACAAATAGTGCTGGTAAAACTGGGTGTCTGCACATAGGAAAACGTGACTAGATCCATCACCCTGTACAAATTCAAGCCCAAGTAAAACAGAGACCTCAACATAAAACCAGATAACTCGATAGAGGAGAAAGTGGGAAGTAGCTTTGAATATACCGAAACAAACAGGAGAAGGCTTTCCAAACATCATATCTATAGCACAGGCACTAAAATGAACAACCAATAATTAGGACCTCATGAAACTGAAAAGCTTCTGTAAGGCAAAGGATACAGTCATTCTGGAAAGGATGCAGCCAATAGAATGAAAGAAGATTTTTTTTTCTAATTCCACATCAGCTAAAGGACCAAGAAACTAGATACTAAAACAACAACAAACCCTAAATAATCCTATTACAAAAGGGATGCAGATCTAAACAAAGAATTCTCAATAGAACATCAGCATCGTTAGCCTTCAAGAAAATGCAAATTAAATTCCTTTCCTGTTTTATTTTACACCTGTCAGAATGGCTAAGACCAACAACAGAAGGGACAGTTCTGCTGGTGATGATGTGGAGTAAGAGGAACATTCACTCTTTGGGTTCTCCTGGCCTGGCAGCTGCAGGCTGCAGTCCTATAGAATCAAGACATTCAGAGTCTGCTGACATTGCTGTGCTAGTTCCGTCCCCGCTCAGGGAATTGTTGAGCATGGGCACCTGTTCCAGGCCCAACTTCTGCTTGCCCTCTTTGGGATCTCCTGGCTTGGCAACTGTGGGAAGGTAGACTTTGCCCCCAGTGGATCAAGCAATCCAGAGTCTGCTGACATCTCTGCTAGTCCTGCCCCTGCTCAGGGAAGAGGTGAGCATGGACCTGTGTCAGACCTGACTTGTGCTTGCTCTCTTTGGCAGCTGCAGGCACTTCAACTCACTCCATCTCATCAAACCATCCAGAGCCTGCTGACATCATGGTGCTAGCCTGACCTTTATCCAACAGGAGAGGGAGTCTCTCAGACTAGGCTGCACCCATTGTGAGACCCATCAGAGTAATGGACCTGCTTGCACCCACTGGAAGAACCTTGAACCCATACCCACCAGGAGAGGACGAGACCACATCTGTACCCACTGGAAGAAGGAATGGGACGCGACAATATAAGAACACATTCAACAACAACAACAACAAAAATCCCCAATATGACAGCACTAGAGTCTAGGGACTCCACACCAGCAAGACCTGAACATTCCAACACAGATGAAGCAGAAGGGAATGACTTTAGAAATAACTTCATGAAGATCATAGAGACCCCAAAAGAGGAAATGAGAAAATCCTTTTAAAGAAATGGAAGAAAAGGCAAACCAAAAATTGCAAGAAATAAGCAGTGCAAGGTTTGAAAGCTGAAATAGAGACAACAAAACAAAACAAAACAACCCCTCTTCCCCCAAAAAACACAGTCTGAGGGAATGCTGGAATTAGAAAAGCTGGGTAAACAAGCAGGAACTGCAGATGCAAACATAACCAACAGAATACAAGAGATGAAAGAGAGAATCTCATGCTTTAAAGATACACTAGGAGAAATAGATTAGTTGACTAAAGAAAATCATAATTCCAGTAAGTCCCTAACACAAAATATCCAGGAAGTATAGGACACCATGAGAAGGCCAAACCTAGGTATAATAGGTATAGAAGAAGGTGAAGAAACCCAACTCAAAGGTGCAGAAAATATATTCAACAAAATCATAGAATAAAACATTCCCAACCTAAAGAAAGACATGCTAATGAAAGTACAAGAAGCTTACAGAACATCAAATAGTGTGGACTACAAAAAAGTTCCCTCACCGCATAATAATCAAAACACCAAATGTACAGAATGAAGAAAGAATATTAAGAGCAGCAAAGGGAAAAGCCCAAGTAACATATAAAGGCAAACTTATCAGAATTACACCTGCCATCTCCATGGAAACTCTGAAAGCCAGAAGGTCCTGGAATGATATTCTACCAATGCTAAGAGACCACAGAATGCAGCCCAGACTACTATGCCCAGCAAAACTTTCAATAAGTATAGATGGAGAAAACAAGACATTCCATGACAAAACCAGATTTAAGCAATACATATCCATTAATCCAGAACTACAGAAAATAATGGAAGGAAAACTCCATCCTAAGGAAGTTTACTCACAAAAACATAGGCAATAGATAATCCCACTTTACCGAAAACCAAAAGAAAAATGAGGATAAATCTACACACATTACCACCACCATCACCAAATTGAAGAATTCACATTCAATGGTTATTAATATCCCTCATTTTAATGGTCTTAACTCACCCATAAAAAAAGACACAGGCTAAGAGAATGGATACAAAGACAGAATCCATCCTTATGCTATGTACAAGAAACACACCTCAACTTCAAAGACAGACATTACCTCAGAGATAAGGATTGGAAAAAAGATTTTCCAATGAAATGGACCCAAGAAACAAGTGGGTATAGCTATATTAATATTAATATCTAACAAGTTAGACTTCAAACTAAAATCAAAAGAGATGAAGGTCATTTCATAAAAATCACAGGAAAAAAATCCATCAGGGCAAAGTCTCAATTCTGAACATCTATGCCCCACACACGTTCATAAAAGAAACATTACTAAAAATCAAATTGCAAATAAAACCTCACATACTTAGAGTGGGAGACTTCAACACCAAACTCTCACCACTAGACAGGACCACCAGACAGAAAAGTAACAAAGAAACATAAGAACTAACAGAAGTTAGCCAAATGGGTTTGACAGGCATCTATAGAACAATCCATCCAAACACAAAAGGCTATTCCTTCTTCTCAGCACCACATGGAATCTTCTCTAAAATTGACCATATACTAGGCAACATAGCAAACCTCAACATATACAAAAACTTGGAATAACCCCCTGTATCTTATCAGACCACCATGCTTTAAAGTTACATCAATGTTCATGAGGGATATTGGTCTATAGTTCTCTTTCTTAGTTGTGTCTTTGTGTCACTTGTTTACTAATAACTGTAGCCTCATAAAAAGAGTTTGATAATGACCCCTCTGCTTCTATTGTGTGGAACACTTTGAAGGAGTATTGGTATTAGCCATTCTTTGAATTTCTGGTAGAATTCTGCACTTAAACCTCTTAGCCCTGGGCTTTTCTTGTTGTTGTTGCTGTTGTTGTGAGACTTTTGATGACTGCTTCTATTTCTTTAGAGGTTATAGGTCTATTTAAATTGCTTATCTGTTCTTGATTTAATTTTGGTAAGTTATATCTGTCCTAAAAATTGTCCAATTCCATTAAATTTTTGAAATTTATGGAGTACAGTTTTTCAAAGTATGACCTGAAGAGTATTCTCTGGATTTCCTCAGTGTCCTTTGTTATATCTCCCTTTTCATTTCTGATTTTGCCAATTTGCATGTTCTCTCTCTGCCTCTTGGTTAGTTTGGATAAAGCCTTGTCTATCTTGTTGATTTTCTAGAAGAACCAACTCTTTGTTACACTGATTCTTTGTATTGTTTTCTTTGTTTCTACTTTATTTATTTCAGCCCTCAATTGATTATTTCCTGGCATCTACTCCTCCAGGGTGGGTTTGCTTCTTTTTGTTCTAGAGATTTCAGTTTTGCTGTTAGTTCCCTAATATTTTCCAGTTTCTTCATGTGGGCACTTAGTGCTATGAACTTTTCTCTTAGTCCTGCTTTCAAAGTGTCCCATAAGTTTGGGTGTGTTTTGTCTTCATTCTCATTGAATTCTAGGAAGTCTTTAATTTCTTTCTTTATTTCTTCCTTGGTGCAGTTGCACATTGTTCAATTCCCATGAGTTTGTGGGGTTTCTGCAATTTGTGTTGTTGTTGAATTCTAACTTTAAAGTATGGTGGTCTGATAAGATACAGGGGGTTTTTTGTATATGTTGAGGTTTGCTATGTTGCGGAATATGTGGTCAATTTTAGTGCTGTGAAGATGTATATTCTTTTGTGTTTTGATGGAAGGTTTTATAACTGTCTGTTAAACCCAATTGAGTCATAAGTTCTGTTAGTTCTTTTGTTAAGTTTCTACCTGGTGGACCTGTCTAGTGTTGAGAGTGGAGTGTTGAAATATCCCACTATAATTGTGTGAGGTTTTATGTGAGATTTGAGTTTTAGTAATGTTTCTTTTACAAATGTGGGTGCCTTTGTATTCAGGGCATAGATATTCAGAATTGAGACTTTATTTTGATTGATTTCTCCTGTGATGAATAAGAAATTATCTTCTTCATCTCTTTTAATTTTAGTTTAAAGACTAATTTGTTAGATATTAGGATTGCTACACCCACTTATTTCTTGGGTCCATTTTATTGGAAAACCTTTTCCAAACCCTTAACTCTGAGTTAACATCTGTTTTTGGAATTGAGATATGTTTCTTGTATGCAGCATAAGGATGTATTCTGTCTTTGTATCCATTCTCTTAGCCTGTGTCTTTTTATGGGTGAGTTAAGACCATTAATATTTAGGGATATTAATGACTATTGATTGTTAATTTTTGTTTGGTTTGGATTTGTTTTTGTTGGTGGTATTATGTGTGGATTTCCCTGCATTTATCTTTTAGCTGTAGGTAGAGTGGGATTATCTATTGCCTATATTTTTGTGGGTGTAGTTGACTTCCTTGGGTTGGGGTTTTCCTTCCAGAACTTTCTATAGGGCTGGATTAGTTGATAAGTATTGTTTAAATTTGTTTTATGTTTATGTTTTCATGGAATATCTTGTTTTCTTCGTACATAGTAATTGAAATATTTGCTGGGTATAGTAGTCTGGGTTGGCATCTGTGGTCTCTTAGTGTTGGTAGAATATCTATTCTGGCTTTCAGAGTTTCCATGGAGAAGTCAGGTGTAATTCTGATAGGTTTGCCTGTATTTGTTACTTGGTCTTTTTTCTTTGCTGCTCTTAATATTCTTTCTTTATTCTTTACATTTGGTTTTTTTATTATTATGTGGTGAGGAAACTTTTTTTTTTGTGGTCCACTCTATTTGGTGTTCTGTAATGTTCTTGTACTGCCATTGGTATTTCCTTCTTTAGGTTGGGATTGTTTTATTCTTTGATTTTGTTGAATATATTTTCTGCACCTTTGAGTTGGATTTTTCATCTTTTTCTATACCTATTATTCTTAGCTTTAGCCTTTTCACAGTGTCCTATATTTCCTGGATATTTTGTGTTAGTGATTTATTGGACTTAAGGTTTTCTTTGGTTGATGACTCTATTTCTCCTAGTTTATCTTCAGTGCCTGAGATTCTCTCTTCCATTTTTTGTATTCTGTTGCTTATGCTTGCATCTGTAGTTCCTGATCATTTACCCACCTTTTCTATTCCTAGCATTCCCATAGTTTGTGTTTTCTTTATTGTCTCTATATCAATTTTCAGTTCATGGGATGTTTGAATTGTTTCCTTTATCTGTTTGATTTTTTTTTCTTGGCTTTCCTTGTTTTCTTTAGGAGATTTGTTGATTTCTTGCATTTTTTGTTTTTTTCCCCCCATTTCTTTAAAGGGTTTTTCATTTCCCCCTTTAGTGTCTCTATCATCTTCATGATAGTGTCTCTATCATCTTCATGTTTTTATGGTGATTATCTTCTGCTTCATTTGTTTGGGATGTTGAAATCTTGCTGGTGTGGAGTCCATAGACTCTGGGGGTGTCATTGATCTTTCTGTTGTTGACTGTGTTCTTATACTGTCGTCTACCCATCTCTTCTTCCAATGCATACCGGTGTGGTCTCTCCCTCTCCTGGTGAGTCTGGGACCAAGGTTCTCTTCCGGTGGGTGCAAGCAGGTCCAATGCTTTGATGGCTCACCTCATCCAGAGGTGGGACTAGGGTGCTGACAGACTGCAGATGGACTGGTCCGCTGGGATGGGTTACCCTGTGCACAGTCACCAGTCCTCAGGAGGCTCCGAGCAGTAGGGCACAGGAAAGTGGGTTCCCTTGCAACCATTGTTTTTTTTTTTTTTTTTTTTTTGTCAGTTCAAGTAACTGATCAGAGCTTTTATGCTTGTATTAACATGCTTTATTCTTACAATGGTGAGAAGTTTATTAAAATTAAAGTTCTGTTATGTGGGGAAAGTTGTTGAAGGTTTGGCAGCCCCTCAAAAATTAAAAAAGAAAACAACAACAAAAACAAAAAACACAAAACAAAACAAAACAAAAACTGATTAATCTTTACCTCTTCCTTCAGCTTGCAGCCATTTGCGATGTGTTTGTGGAAAACTATGTCCCTGGCAAACTTTCTGAGATGGGCCTTGGGTATGAAGATATAGACAAGATTGCTCCTCACATCATCTATTGTTCCATCACAGGTATTTCAACCCCATGCAATCCTTAGTGAGGTTGTTTTCTTATGTGACAAACCTGCATCCCTTCTCCCAAAGCCACAGAGATTGCTAAACAGAACTATTAAGGACCTTAATTGGACATTTTCAGAGCTTGATTGGCTATTTTTATTACTTCTCTGAATTAACAAATTCACATTTATACACAACTATAGTTAGGACCAAAGGATTTTCTGGGCCTTCAGTTATTATTCTGGAACCTTGAGTTTTTTTCCAGTTCTCAAATTCTGTAGTTTTAAAAACAGTATTTATTTATTTTATGTATATGAGTAACCTATCTTCAGGCATACCAGAAGAGGGGATCAGATGGTTGTAAGCCACCATGTGGTTGCTGGGAATTGAACTCAGGACTTCTAAGAAGAGGAGCAATTGTTCTTAACCACTGAGTTAGGGTCTCATGTGGACCATGATGGCCCTGAACTTTTTGTGCTTTGCTGAGGATGATCTTGAACTCTTGATCCTTCTGTCTCCATTTTCTGAATGCCAAGCTTGCAAGTGTGTGTGCCACCACAATGACCTCAAATTGTGTAATTTAATGAAGAAAAAGCCTTGGAGAAAGATTGTATAACCTAGTAGTTCTCAGCTAAGAGGAAAATGGGTGGATCACATGGTTTTTAGTGGTGTGCAAGGGGATTGGGGAACATTGGGGTAAGGCAGTCTAAAATAAAATCCCTCTCTTCTATCTCCATTTCCCTTCATTACCACCTCCTGAAAACTTTAGAAAATATCTGTACAGTGTCCTGAGTGGTTAAGGGACTTGAGGCTACACAAGTATTTAATAGAAAATAGTTTTAAAATCCAAGCTTCTTACATTAAAAATGTTAAACATTTTTAGCCGACACAGAAATTCAAATTAAACCTGCATCGAGATTCTGCCTCTCCCTGTCAGAATTGCTATCCTTAAGAAAATAAACAACAAAACACTTTGCTGGAAGTTGGAGACAGGGAGCAGAGGGAAACTCATACATTTTTGATGAGAATATAATTTGTTTTGGCTACTTTGGAAATTAATAAGGGCAGTGTCTCAAAAACCTAAAGTTGGAAATAACATATGGTCCAGCTATATCACTCCTGAGACTATGACAAAATGGATCAAAGTCAGCATATGTTAGAGATATCTAATAGTGGGTATTACTGCACCATTCACAATAGGCATGGAATCAGCATAGATTGACCATCAACATATGAAAAGATAAAGAAAATGTGTAGAGACACATTTTTTTATTTATAACAATCTTATTTTACATATTTTTACATATCAATCTCTTCTTTCCTCTCCCTCCCATCCTCCTATGTCCCACACGGACTCATTTAGGGCAGGGCCTAGGCTCCCCTCCATCTATCTGGGCTGAAATAATATTCCTTCATAGGGAATGAGCTCCCAAAGTCTGTATGTGCACTAGGGATAAATACTGATTCCACTGTTAGAGGTCCCATGGACAGCCCAGGCCTCCTGACTGGCACCCATAATCAGAGGGTTTGTTTCTGTTCAATGCTGGTCACCCAGCTTTACAACTGGGGTCTGTGTGCTCTCACTAGATCAGGTCAGCTGTTTCTGTAGGTTCCTCCAGCACGGTCTTGACTGCTTTGCTTGTCCCCCCTCCCTCTCAACAACTGAATTCCAGCAGTATGGTTCAGTGCCTAGCTGTGGGTGTCTGTTTCTGCTTTCATCAGCTACTGGATGAAGACTCTAGAAAGCAATGAAGGTAGTTATCAGTCTCATTATAGGGGAAGGGCATCAAAGGAGGCCTCTCCACTACTGCTTAGATTCTTAGTTGGGGTCATCTTTGTGGATCTCTGAGTATTTCCCTAGAGCCAGATTTCTTTTTAAACCTATACTGGCTCCCTCTATTAAGGTATCTATTTTCTTGCTCTCCTCTATTTCTCCCCCTGATTCAGTCTTTCTGACCCTTCTTGTTCTCCTCCCCTCCTCTTCTCCCCTTCTCTTTTTCCTACCTCTCTCTCCTCTTCCTCCATGCTTCCAATTTGCTCAGGAGTTCTTGTCCCTTTCCACTTCTTTTTGGGCTTTCTTAGGGTCCTCCTTGTTTCCTAGTTTCTCTGGTGGTGTGGATTGTAGGCTGGTAGTCCTTTGCTCTATGTCTAATACCCATATATAAGTGAGTAAATACCATGCTGGTCTGTTTGTGACTCAGTTACCTCACTCAGGATGGTTTCTTCTAATTCCATCCATTTGCCTGTGAATTTCAAGTTTCCATTGTTTTTTTCCGCTTAGTAATACTCCATTGTGTAAATGTACCACATTTTCTTCATACATTCTTTGGATGAGGGGCATCTAGGTTGCTTCCAGGTTCTGGTTATTACAAATAATGATGCTACGAGCATAGTTGAACAGATGTCCTTGTTTTATGAAAGTTCATCCTTTGGGTATATGCTGAAGATTGGAATTGCTGGATCTTGAGGTAGACTGATTCCCATTCCTGAGAAACCACCATACTGATCTTCAAAGTGGCTGCACAAGTTTGCACACCCACCAACAATTAAGTTTTAATTAACTATAAAGAAGAGAGAAATCATGTCAGTTGTAGAAAAATGGATGAAATTAGAGATCATTATGTTAAAAAATAAGACTCAGAAAGACAAATATTGTACTTCTTCTCTCATATGTTGAATCTAGAATTTTAAGCCCATGAAAGCAGAAGAGAGGCTATTTGGAAAGAAGAATAAGCATAGGGTAGGAAATTGTACTATGGGTAACTATGATCAAAATATATACATATATGAAAATTATATCATGCAACCTGTTATTGCATAAATTGCTACATAATAAATCCCATAGGCTTTTGATTTAATATTAAATGCTTCATTACCTTCCATACTTTGATAGTCATTCTGAAATGCCATGATGAAATACTATGATCAGAACAGCTTTGGGAGGAAAAAGTTTATTTTATCTTAATGTTTGCATTTCATCACATGCTTGCACACAGGCCAATCTGGTGGGGGCATTATTTCAGTTGAGGTTCCTACTTCCCATTTGACTTAGCTTGTGTAACACTAACAGAAAACTGGCCTGCACAAGTGCTGGCGGAACTTGGTGATTATAGGATATTGAACAGCTCTACCTGAGATTTGTTTTGGCCACTCTCTTTCATTTGTTATCCATATTTGCACTAGTAGAATCCCAGGAGTAAAGCAATTAGTCAGAAACTCTAGTCAACAGATCATTTAGAAGTAAAAATCATCTATTAATTGTGAATTTATGTGGATATAAAACAAAGTTCATTTGTTTTATAGAAGTTTGCAATTCTTGCTTATAGCAGTCTAAAGTTACACATGTCATCACGGGGATTCTTGCCTTTCCTGATGTTTTCCAATGTTGTTACTGTATTGCAGTACTGCCCAAGTCCAGTTCTTCCCATTCTGGGGTTGGGTGTATTACAGATGAGATTAATGTTCAAATGCCTGGGATTTGCTTGAATGAAGCCCAACAGCTATATAGCTGAAATTGCCCCAACCTGTGAAATCTGGCTAAACTGATTTGAAAGGCAGAAGGGCCTGATTATTTTTATTTCTGTGGTCCTTATCATTTCAGAGGAAGCTAAATGTGAACAGTAGGTGGCAGTGTTTAAAAAGCTATTATTCACTAGCAATTACTTTTTCCAAAAACTGCAGTGTTCTCCTTAATGGTATTTATGTATATTTTTTAAATGAAAGACTTTTTAAAATTTATGTTATTGTTATTAAAAGTTTTTAAAGAATTTTAAAATAATTTAAAAGTTATTAAAATTTAAATGGTTAAAATTATTTTAAAAATGAAGGTACCTCTCTTAATAATGTAAAGTTGTGTCTTTGGAGCATGTTTTTAATAAAAACAATTTAGCAGCATGAATCCTTTCCATCACATGTAAAAATATTTCTTTTCTTCTATTTGTCCATTCAATTATTCTTTCCTTCTGGAAGGATAAGCATGGTGTTATTTGACTAGATTGAATTTTGGTGGGAGCAGTGACTATTCTTTAATAAAAATTCTTCTGGGGCAGGGAAAGGAGGTGGCTTGGAAAATGAAATTCTGATTTTGCCACTCCATCATTAGTATCTTCCTAATCTCCACCCTGTGTGGATAGGATGCAGGGTTCCTCTTGAGGAAAGGGCCTGACAAGAGATGCTCAGGGCTCAATTCAGAGAACATACTTACTTGTTAGCTCTAAGTAGAAAAGACGTTGGGGCATGCTTCTGAATAATAAGGAGAGCATATATTAGAACAAAACAAGAAGAGCCAAGAATGCTTTTAGTAAGAACCATAGCAGCATATTTCCCTGTTAAATATTATAGTTTAATGAATGTTGTTGTGAGTGTGTTACATGAGAAATATTTGTGTCTTTATTCCACATCAGACTTATTGAGTAATAATAAATTCACAAGGTATGGCAGTTTTGTTGACAACAATTGTTTGAGAAGTCCCACTCTTCTTGCTAGATTTAGCTGAGGCAAACACATGTTATTTTATTGTATTTTTATTTACTAATATCAACTCTCAGATCAGACCTTTCATTACACATCACACAGTAAATTTCTATATAAGTATATTATATAATGGTTTCAAGGGGGGTTAAAAAGGTCACAGAAGCATTAAAGGAATTTCAAAAAGGCCTGAGAGGCAAAACTGATAGAGATGAAAAGAGTCTGGGATAACTGATTGATGCTGCAGATATTGCTGCTGAGTCAGGCTTCAGGGCCCAAGTTGAGCTGCAGAAATGAGGTATAGTGGAAACTATAGAGGCAAAGGGCAGGATTGGGTCTAGACAGATGAATGTGGATGGACAGTTAGCAATTCAAGAAGGCTATGTCAATAGTGAGAATGGAGCTGAGCTGATGTCTCTGGGGGCAGTCATGAATTCTCTACATGTCCATCCCTGGACATATACTGGTGACAGGGGGGACCAATACTGTTACAGTGACGTATCTCCTTGTCCAGTTAAGACAGTTATACTCTTTTATCAGTCTGGTATATCTGACAAGTTCTTGAGCCTGATCTGTCTGTCTGCCTGTCCATCTGTCCATTCGTCCGTCCTTCTGTCCATCCATCCGTCCATCAATATGATGTGGTTTTAACAGCCAGAAAGCTTCTACAGTCCCCATTTACTTAATAAATTTATAGGGTAGTGTCCTTTCTACTTTAGGAATGAGTTTATTAGTCTGTGCTTTGTGGTTGCGACTGGACAGATGGTGTTGTGTATATGTCCACCATAGTACAGGGTGAAATGCTGCTTGCAAAATGAAGTCTGCACAAAGTAATGCACAGTCTGAAAAACTACTGTTTTATACAGTATAAAGTAACTTAAGAGTTGTGCATAGACTGATCTCAACAAATGTATTTTCAGACAGTTATGGTAGAACCATTTACCAGTATTATGAAGAAAGGCAAAGAACTTTTAGTTTATTCCATATATTGAAAAAATGTTTTAAGTCCTAAGTATGAAAATTCAAATTTTAAAAATTTTGAAAATATTTTATGTTTTGGAAATATTGTAGGAGAATAAACTTCATGACTGGATAGTAAGCAAGTTTTGTAGACAACACAGAATATAAACAACAGAGGAAAATTGTTGGTCAATTTGACTACTTTTTAAAATTAAAAACTTGGGCTGGAGAGATGGCTCAGAGGTTAAGAGCACTGGCTGCTCTTCCAGAGGTCCTGAGATCAGTTTCTAGCACCCACAAGGTGACTCCCAACCACCTAAAATGGGATCAGGTGCCCTCGTCTGGTGTGCAGACATACATTCAGGCAGAACACTGTATACATAATAAATAAATAAACCTTTAAAAAAATTAAAAACTTTTTTTAAAATTTGTTTTATATAACAAAGTCCAATTAAATGAAAACAAACATTTATACACAATATTTGGGAATTTGGGCGTTGTTCTTTCCAAACTACTTCCTGCTGGTAAGAGGCGCTGTCATGGGGGATTCGAAGAAGATGCAGAAATCCTGGCTGTAGTCTGTAAGGCTGATTTGTCCAGCTGTTTTGAATGTAGGATCAACTGGTACTCAGTTTCAGGCGGTCTGGCGTGATCAAAAACCACATTAGTCTGGAAGGAATCCACATCTTTTCATTTTCTGTGGAAACAAAAATAGAAATCCTTTTCCCCAGTAACTTGTCCTTGAACTTAAATTTTGGAGTCAAAGCAATTTTTTTTTTAAATTTAATTTATTATTTTACATGTCGATCCCAGTTTCCTCTCCCTCCCTCCTTCCCTCCCTTGTTCCCTCCCTCCCTCCTTCCCTCCCTTTTACCCTCTCGGCCCTCTCACATGAACTCTAACCACCCTCCCCTCCCCTCCCTCCACCCCAATTCCATATGTAGGGGAATGCCATGCAGTTGGGGTCATGTAGATCTGACAGGTCATGTGAAGTAGGGACTAGGGCTTCTCTCCTGTCTCTAGATTAAGGCAGTTATCCCTCCATGGGGGATATGTTCGCAAAGTCTTTTGTGGACCAGGGATACATCCTGGCTCCACTGTCTGAGGTCCCTTAGACTGCTCAGTCCTTCTGGCTGAGACCCATATTCGGGGGGGGGGGAGCTGAGTCAGTCCCATGCTGGCTTCCCAGCTATCAGTCTGGTGGCCCGTTAGCTCCTCCTTGTTCAAGTAAGCTGTCTCTATGTGTTTCTGCCGCCTGGTCTTGTCCTCCCCATCTGCATCTAGGTTCTAGTTCGACTCAGTGTTTATGTATGGGTGTTTGATCATGTTTCCAACAGGCATTAGTTGAGGGCTCCATGGAGAAGTTAGTTGTTGATCTCACTCTCTGGGAAGGGTATTTATGATAGCCTTTCCACGGAAGCTCAAATTGTTAGTTGGGAGCAGTCTTAGAGTTCTCTAGACCTTTCTTTGTGTTCAATTTTATCTTCAAACCAATATTGGCTCCCTCTTTTATGGTATCTCTCTCTGTCTCTGTCTCTCTCTCCCTCTTTCCTGTCCTCTATTCCTAACCAGGCTCAATCTTCCTGGTCGCACATGTTTTCCTTTCTTCCCCCTCATTTTCTCCTACTTCTCTCTCCATTCGCTGCCCCCCCCCACTTCCCCTGAGCTCTGGGGGACTTGTCCCTTCCCAGTTCTGTGAGGGACTTTATATGAATCTCTTAGAATACACCTTGTATCCTAGTTCCTCTGGTGGTATGAATTATAGGCTGGTGATCCTTTGATCTAGGTCTAAAATCCATATATGAGTGAGTACATACTGTGTTCCTCTTTTTGTGACTGGGTTACCTCATTCAGGATGGTTTCTTCAAGTGCCATCCACTTGCCTGCGAATTTCAAGATACCATTATTTTTTTCTGCAGAGTAGTATTCCATTGTGTAGATGTGCCACATCTTCATTATCCATTCTTCAGTTGAGGGGCATCTAGGTTGCTTCCAGGTTCTTGCTATTACAAATAGTGCTGCTATGAACATAGTTGAACAGATGTCTTTGTTACATGGATGTGAATCCTTTGGGTATATGCCTAAGAGGGGGATTGCCGGGTCCTGTGGTAAACTAATTCCCATTTTCCTGAGGAACCACCATACTGATCTCCAAAATGGCTGTATGAGTTTGCACTCCCACCAGCAGTGGAGGAGTGTTCCCCTTTCTCCACATCCTCTCCAACATGAGTCATCATTGGTGTTTCTAATTTTAGCCATTCTGGCAGGGGTAAGATGGTATCTCAAAGTTGTTTTTATTTGCATTTCCCTGATAGCTAAGGATGTGGAGCATTTTCTTAAGTGCCTTTCAGCCTTTTTGATTTCCTCTATTGAGAATTCTTTCTTCAGTTCTGTAACCCATTTTTTAATAGGGTTATTTGGTGTTTTGTTGACTAGTTTCTTGAGTTCTTTGTGTATTTTGGAGATCAGCCCTTTGTCGGATATAGGATTGGTGAAAATCTTTTCCCAGTCTGTGGGCTGCCGTTTGGTCTTGTCCACTGTGTCCTTTGCCTTATAGAAGCTTCTAAGTTTGAAGAGGTCCCATTTATTAATTGTTTCTTTCGTGTCTGTGCCCCTGAAGTTATGTTCAGGAAGCGGTCTTCTATACCAATTTATTCAAGGGTACCTCCTACTTTCTCTTCTAAGAGGTTCAATGTGGCTGGATTGATGTTGAGGTCTTTGACCCATTTGGACTTGAGATTTGTGCATGGCGACAGACATAGGTCTATCTGCAGTCTTCTACACACCCTCATCCAATTGTGCCAGCACCATTTGTTGAAGATGCTCTCCTCGCCCCATTGTATACTTTTAGCTCTTTTGTCGAAAATCAGGTGTTCATAGGTGTGTGGGTTAATATCAGGATTTTCAATTCGATTCCATTGGTCTACCTGTCTATTTTTATGCCAATACCAGGCTGTTTTCAGAACTATAGCTCTGTAGTAGAGCTTAAAGTCAGGAATGGTGATGCCTCCTGAAGTTCTTTTATTGTATAGGGTTGTTTTGGCTATCTTGGGTCTTTTGTTTTTCCATATAAAGTTGATTATTACCCTTTTAAGGTCGGTGAAGAATTGTGGTGGGATTTTAATGGGGATTGCATTGAATCTGTAGATTGCTTTTGGCAAGATTGCCATTTTTACTATGTTTATCCTACCTATCCAAGAGCATGGGAGGTCTTTCCATTTTCTGGTATCTTCTTTAATTTCTTTCTTTAGAGTCACAAAGTTCTTATTATATAGGTCTTTTACTTGTTTGGTAAGTGTTACACCAAGATACTTTATGTTGCTTGTGGCTATTGTAAAGGGTGATGTTTCTCTGATTTCTTTCTCTGCCTCTTTGTCGTCTGAAAACAGTAGGGCTACTGATTTTTTGAGTTTATTTTGTATCCTGCTAGTTTGCTGAAGGTGTTTATCAGCTGTAGGAGTTCCCTGGTAGAGTTTATTGGGTCGCTTATGTAAACTATCATATCATCTGCAAATAGAGACAGTTTGACTTCTTCCTTTCCAATTTGGCTCCCCTTGATCTCCTTTTGTTGTCTTATAGCATTAGCTAGAACTTCTAGTACGATATTGAAGAGATATGGAGAGGGCAGCCTTGTCTTGTTCCTGATTTTAGAGGAATTGGCTTAAGTTTCTGTCCATTCAGTTTGATGTTGGCAGTTGGTTTGCTGTATATTGCTCTTATTATGTTTAGGTATGTTCCTGTTATCCCTGACCTCTCCAAGACCTTTATCATGAAAGGGTGTTGAATTTTGTCGAAGGCTTTTTCCACATCTAGTGAGATAATCATATGGTTTTTCTTTTTCTGACGTTGATAGATTTTCGTATGTTAAACCATTCCTGCAACCCAGGTATGAAGCCTACTTGGTCATGGTGGATGATTTCTCTGATGTATTCTTGGATTCGGTTTGCCAGTTTTTTATTGAGTATTTTTGCATCGATGTTCGTCAGGGATATTGGTCTGTAGTTTTCTTTCTTAGTTGTGTCTTTGTGAGGTTTGGGTACCAAAGTTATTGTGGCCTCATAAAAAGAGTTTGACAATGAACCTTCTGTTTCTATCTTGTGGAACAGTTTGAGGAGTAGTGGTATTAGTTCTTCCTTGAATGTCTGGTAGAATTCTGCGCTGAATCCATCAGGCCCTGGACTTTTTTTGGTTGGAAGGCTTTTGATGACTGCTTCTATTTCATTGTGGGTTATAGGTCTATTTAAGTTGTTTGTCTGTTCTTGATTTAATTTTGGTAAGTGATAGTTATCCAGAAACTTGTCCATTTCCTTTGAATTTTCAATTTTTGTGGAATACAGATTTTCAAAGTATGATCTGAAAATTGTCTGGATTTCCTCTGTGTCTATTGTTATTTTCCCCTTTTCATTTCTGATTTTGTTAATTTGCATGTTCTCTCTGTGCTTTTTCGTTAATTTGGATAAAGGTTTGTCTATCTTGTTGATTTTCTCAAAAAAAACCCAACTCTTCGTTGCATTGATTTTTTTGTATTGTTTTCCTGGTTTCTATTTTGTTTATTTCAGCCCTCAAGTTGATTATTTCTTGGTGTCTACTCCTATGGGGTGAATTTGCTTCTCTCTGTTCTAAGGCTTTCAGTTGCGCTGTTAATTCTCTTATGTGACTATCCTCTGTTTTCTTCATATGGGCACTTAGGGCAATGAACTTCCCTCGTAGCACTGCTTTCAAGGTGTCCCATAAGTTCGGGTATGTTGTATCCTCATTCTCATTGAATATTAGAAATTCCTTAATTTCTTTCTTTATTTCTTCTTTGACCCAGGAGTGGTGCAATTGCACATTGTTCAGTTTCCATGAGTTTGCAGGTTTTCTGCTATTTGTGTTGTTGTTGAATTCCAATTTTAAAGCATGGTGGTCCGATAAGATACAGGGGGCTATTCCTATTCTCTTGTATCTGTTGAGGTTTGTTATGCCACCCAATATGTGGTCGATTTTAGAGAAGGTTCCATGTGGAGCAGAGAAGAAGGTATATTCTTTTGTGTTTGGATGTAATGTTCTATAGATGTCTGTTAACCCCAGCTGAGACATAACTTCTGTTAATTCTTTTGTTTCTTTGTTGAGTTTCTGATTTGTGGTCCTGTCTAGTGTTGAGAGAGGTGTATTGAAGTCTCCCACTATAAGTGTGTGAGGTTTTATATGAGCTTTGAGTTTTAGAAGTGTTTCTTTTACGAATGTGGGTGACTTTGTATTAGGGGCATAGATGTTCAGAACTGAGACTTTGTGTTGATGGATTTCTCCTGCGATGAATATGAAATGACCGTCTTCATCTCTTTTGACTAATTTTGGTTTGAAGTCTAACTTGTTAGATATTAGGATAGCCATGTCTGCTTGCTTCTTATTTCCATTTGATTGGGAAATCTTTTCCCAACCCTTTACCCTGAGGTAATGTCTATCTTTGAAGCTTAGATGTGTTTCTTGTATGCAGCAGAAGGATGGATTCTGTCTTCGTATTCATTCTGTTAGCTTGTGTCTTTTTATAGGTGAGTTAAGACCATTAATGTTGAGGGTGAGTAAGGACCATTGATTGTTGATGCTTGGTTGATTTAGGTTTGTTGTTGGCAGTGGTATTGTGCATATATTAGTTCTGCTTCACCCTTGGTTTCTTGTGTAGTTGGATTATCTGTTGCCTACATTTTTGTGGGCATAGTTACCTTCCTTGGGTTGGAGCTTTCCTTCCAATACTTTCTGTAGGGCTGGATTTGTAGATACGTATTGGGAAAATCTGGTTTTGCCATTAAATATCTTGTTCTCTCCATCTATAGTGATTGAGAGTTTTTCTGGATATAGTAGCCTAGGCTGGCATCCGTGTTCTCTTAATACTTTTAGAACATCTATCTAGGACCTTCTGGCCTTGAGGGTTTCCATGGAGAAGTCAGGTGTAATTTTGATAGGTCTGCCTTTATATGTTATCTGTCCTTTTTCCTTTGCTGCTCTTAATATTCTTTCTTTATTCTGTATGCTAGGTGTTTTGATTATTATATGTCGAGGGGTCTTTTTTCTTTGGTCCAGCCTATTTGGGGTTCCGTATGCTTCTTGTACTTTCATGGGCATGTCCTTCTTCAGATTTGGAAAGTTTTCCTCAATGATTTTGTTGAATATGTTTTCGGTACCTTTGAGCTGGGCTTCCTCACCTTCCTCTATGCCTATTATTCTTAGGTTTGGCCTTTTCACGGTGTCCCACATTTCCTGGATGTTTTGTGTTAAGGATTTGTTGGATTTATGATTTTGTTTGGTCGATGAATCTATTTCTTCTAGTTTATCTTCTGCACCTGAGATTCTCTCTTCCATCTCTTGAATTCTGTTGGTTATGCTTGTGTCCGTAGTTGCCGATTTTTTGCCCAGCTTTTCAATTTCCAGCATTCCTTCAGTTTGTGTTGCCTTTATTTTCTCAATTTCAGTTTTCAAATCTTGAACCGTTTCCTTCACCTGGTTAATTGTTTTTTCTTGGCTTTCTGTACTTTCCTTAAGGAATTTGTTCATTTCTTCCACTTTTTTGTTTGTTTTTTCCTCCATTTCTTTAAGGGATTTTCTCACATCTTCTTTGAGGGCCTCTATCATTTTTATGATGGTAATTTTTAAATCGTACTCTTCTGCTTCCTCTGCTTTGTTGTTGTGTTCCATTCTAGTTGGTGTAGATTCCCTAGATTCTGTTGGTGTCATGCTTGTCTTTCTGTTGTTAGGTGTTCTTTTGTATTGCCTTCTTCCCATAGCTTCTTCCAGTAGGTGTTGGTGGGGTCTCTCCTTCTCTCTATGGTACTTCCCCGATGGGCTTATGTGAGTCTGAGATTCAATATCTGTAGCTCTGTGTGGTCCAAGCTCTCTAGGAGGTTTCTCCTCAGACAGGGATCCAGGGATTGGGTCAAGGATGAGGATCCAGTAGAAGATGCCATCAGGTACTCACAGTGGTCTCGCAGAGATAGGCGGATCTCTGGGGGGGGGGACCCAGGACTCCACCAGAGGACTGGAGGTGTGGTCAGAGACCAAGCAGGTGGAAATTACGGGTGGTCCCACGTGGATAGTCAGGTCTCCTTTGTTCAGAGTTGCTCCGAGAAGTCTCCAAAGTAGGGTGGACTGTTTGTTGGCTTCACCCTCTGTCCCAGTGCTCAACCAGAACAGTAGGACCTTGGATATGGTAGGGCTCAGGGTAGGGGGGG
Organism: Phodopus roborovskii; assembly: GCF_943737965.1. Lineage (NCBI taxonomy): Eukaryota > Metazoa > Chordata > Mammalia > Rodentia > Cricetidae > Phodopus > Phodopus roborovskii. Next base: position 4,319,799 of record NW_026126484.1, read on the forward strand.
GTAGGCTGGCGGTGGGGATGGGTGGGGGTGTATCAGAGCTCCAAGGGTGCTCTCGATGGGGACCGGAGACAGGAGCAGCAGGATCAGGGGCCAACCCAGGGAGTTCGGGCGGGGGAGGGGGGAAAAGAGGTTGTAAGAGACAGGCAGCCCCGACTGGGCCCAGACTCACCTCTGGCCAATACCTGGCGGAAGAGGACAAGGGCTGAGCTGGAACTTGAGAAGGTTTTGCAGGATAGTCGGATCTCACTGGAAACTGGAACTCTCCAGCTGAGGCCTCTTTCTTTGGCAGAGGCCCGGATTTGGAGGGCAAGGATCTTGCCCGCAGGAACTCCAAAATTAAAAACTTTTGTGCACTAAAAGGTAACATAAAAGTTAAAAGATGCTGGGTAGTGGTGGTGCATGCCTTTAATCCCAGCACTAGGAAGGCAGATCCCAGAGGCAGAGTCAGGTGGAGTATTGTGAGTTTGAGGACAGCCTGGTCTACAGAGCAAGTTTCAGGACAGACTCCAAAGCTACACAGCAAAATCCTGTCTCAAGAAAACCAAACAAAAAAGTTAAAAGAAAAGTCATAAAATCCAGAACAGAAAAAAAAAATCTTTCAAATTAAATAGGAAAAAGACATCTAGTTCAACAAGAAAAAACCAGCTAATCAACCAACCAAACAAAAACCCACAAACTAACAAACAAACAACAACAGCCATAAAACAAGCTCTAAGAAGGAAACTTAAAATTAGTAAATTTAGTAAAATTTAAAATTAGTAAATTAGTCTCATTCTTCTTCAGGAAAATGCAAATTAAAGAAATACACTTCACACTCACGAGTTTGACAGACATTTAAGTCTGACATCATACAACATGAACTGCCTCATGAAGCCTTTGTACATGGCAGTAAGATCATGTGCTGGCTGGTTTTAAAGATTTTGTTTGTTTGTTTGCTTTTTTCAAGACAGGGTTTCTCTGTGTAGCTTTGGAGCCTGTCCTGGAACTCACTCTGTAGACTAGGCTGGTCTCAAACTCACAGAGATCTGCCTTTCTCTGTCTCCTGAGTGCTCAAACTAAAGGCGTGTCCCGCCACCACCCACTGCTGGCTGGTTTTATGTCAACTTGATATAATCTCGAGTTATTTGAGAGGTAGCAACCTCACTTGAGAAAATGCCTCTATAATGTGGGGCTCTAGCATTTTCTTAATTAGTAATTGATGGAGGATAGTCCAGCCCATTGTGGGTGTACCACCCCTGGGCTCGTGGTCCTGGTAAGCAGGCTGAGTAAGCCATGATGAGCAAGCCTCCATTGCCTCTGCTTCAGCTTTTGCCTCTGGGTTCCTGCCCTTTTTTGTGCTCCATTCAGTGGTAGACTATGATGTGGAAGTGAAAGCCAAATGAACACTTTCTTTCACATATTTCTTTTGGTCTTGTTTCATCATAGCAATAGGATATTTGGTATATCTGATGGGCCATTTAAAAACTCTTGTGAAGTTGTACCTGTAACCTACAATTTTGTTTCTATGTATGTCCTTGTGGAAAATGAAAGTTTCCTGAACTTTCTATAGTTCAAAAATAAAATGTTGAGAAAGAAAGTTGTAAGAACAGGATCAAGGGGACAAGGGAGGGAGAATAGAGGTGAATATGATCAAAATACATTATAATCACATATGAAAATATCGGTGAAATCCATTATTATGTATAGTTCATATGTGATAAAAATAAATAAAAATTAAAGTAAGCTCTTTACCCTCAGATGATCACCTAGCATTATATATAATTTTTACATTGAAGAGATAACCAATATAGATCTGACAGATTTTGAAACTAAAAGGATCCCTTGGTCATCTAACAGAAATCTACTGGTATAAACCATGAGCATTGTGTTGCCTGCTCTTTGGTCAGAAAATATATTTTCCCAGAATTTCAGAATGTTGTAGCCATCTGGCTAACCTCATAGTGAGTTTGATATATTTACATTTCATACTAAACACATTATTTACACAGATGATGATGCCATCTGCAGGAGAAGAGAAATTAGTGAATAATCACAAGGTTTCAAAACAGCCCTAAAGTAAGCACAGAGATATGTGTCTGCAGCTGTGGGCTGATTCCAGAAAGTGACTTTGTACCTTTCTGCTGTCCCCTGATGCATAGCCTTTTATCTTCAAATGCTTTCTTCCCCACACACATACAACAGATGCACTATAAACAGACACTGTCTTCATTCCCACTCTTCTCTGTAATCCCGCACTGTTGTGTTGTCCTATTTACCTCCTGGAGGATGAAATCCCAGGAAAGTTCTCTCTTTATTTTTTGTTATTATTTCATTTAAAGTATTTAAAAAAAGTCTACTTAAATTTAATATTATACTATATGCAATCTCAGCACTTGGAGAAGGCAGGGATAGGGCAATAAAGATTTTAAGGCTAGCCTGTGCTATTATCTAGTTGGGGGTTTGTCTGCATTGTAGGAGACCATCTTTAAAAAATAAATATAAAGAAATGAACAACTTTCACACTCTAGTTCAATTTTATCCCTTCATGTTTTCTCTAGATTGTGCCTGCTTTTTTGGAAATTTGAAGAAAAGGAGGGAAGAGCAGAGGGAGAAAGACTTAGGGAATCATCATCAATTTCTTTCCTCTTTTAAAAATATTTCATTATTTGAGAAAAATATCATATTTTGACTATATTCACCTCTTTTCCCCAACTCTTCCCAGATCAACCCCCTATTCAAACCCACTCAACTTTTGTCATTTTAAAATCTCATTTAGTTCATTTAATGTTGCCTGTATGCTTTTGGGTATGTGGCCATCATTGAGAACATTTTAATGTTTCTGAGGGCATACATTACAGAAAATTAAATTTCCATTTCCCAGCAGCTATCAGTTAGTGGGAGAATACTCATCAGTTAGTGGGAGAACTGGTGACAACTTCTGGCTCAATGCTGGGATTTTTGTCTGGCTTGAGTTTATACAGATTTTATGCTGTCACAACTTTGTGTTAACAGGAATCCAAAACTGGATGCTGCTTGATGAAACAATGTTTAAAAATAGAGTAAGAAAAACAAAGATGGTGGTCACCACTGGCATTCACTGTGAGCTCTGAGGAGTCTGAAAGACCCATGGAGGCTCCAAAGGGAAAAGAGTCTGCATATCTACAGAACAGCTAAAAAAAAAAAAAAAAAAAAAAAAAAAAAAAGAAAAGCATATTCCCCCCTCATGTGGAAAGCATAAAGGTTAAACAGGGTGAGCCTAGGGGGAAGAGCTTGTTTAGAACCTGCCTCTAAATTCTCTTTCTATTTTCAATATCACTCTGACTCTGGGCAACTGCAGGACAGGATATCAGAGAAGAGTCTTGTCAATGGTTCAGTATTTATGGTGCTTCAGAAACCTGAAATCTTGAACCAGACCAACCTATTTACTGTAATGAATATTTGCAAGCTGTTTGAACAAAATTATACTATGTGACTGACTGCAGTTTTCAGTGTCACTACCACAAATGAATATATGATGGATAGGTAAGAAAGATGGAGGAATGAAGTGTTGAAATAGAGACACAACAGTGGCAACAAATGTGGGAGAAGGCTGCAATAAATGGAGGAACGTGTCCTTGCTGTGTAGGGCTGACAGGGTGGTGTGCAGCAGCCTAGAGCTTGTGCAGAATCAGCCCCTTAACATGCTGCCCAGCTTTGGTTCTGAGAAATTACAGGGTGCCTGAGATGATGAACAGTTCATTTTCTGGATTGGTGGTCTATGTGCTGCCATTGGAGGCCACTTTGATATCTGTGGACCACTTCCCCAGCCTGTGTTGAAACCTGAGGTTCATGTGGATGTTCTTGGTCCTACAGTAGCCCAGGCCATGTTGATGTCCATGACCCAAGTTTTCACCAAAGGCTGTGTGGATGTTTGTGATCTGTACTGCTCCTGAAGTCATTTTTTGATGTTTATGGGCAGGGTCATTCCTGAGGATCATGTCTAGGTCCGTGGTTCTACTGCAGCTGGTTACTGTGTTGATGTTCATAGTTGTGTTACCACCAATGGCCATGTGGATATCCTTGGCCTGTGTTCCTGCAGAGGGCTATGATATGTCTGTGGCTTGTACTTTGTTAGAGGGCTATGTTGGTGTTTGTAGTCTGTACTGCCACTGGAGACCATGCTGAGGTATGAGGGACTTATTAATACTGGAGACTATGTGGAAGTCCATAATCCATACTCTGGATGACTGTAAAGGGCAAAGAAACTAATTTTGTTATGGTATTGATGATTGCACTCACAGTTGAGGTGGAAGGCTTGGAAGGCTTCTGTGGTACCCTCTATCTCCCTTACCCCAAAAGCCATGAAAGATAACTTTTAAAAATTGTAACTCTCCACTGTTGATGTCTTCTAGTAGGGGTCCAAGTTGGGAAGGACTCAGTTTTCTTAAAGAGGTTGATCATCAATTGTTTGACCATGTTCCATTTTGAGTATATGGGGAACACAACTTTTCCCTCTTTTTTTGGGGGGGTCACTAGTGTGAAGGGTCAGGCTTGGGAGGACTGGAGAGTGAGTGTGATCAAGGTTCATGATGTGAAATTCCCAAATAATCAATAACAATATTATGTAAAATATAGATTAATTTTATATACAATTTGATTATTTTACTTCTACAACATTCAAAATATTAATTAGAATTTTCCCATGATGTTGTCATTTATTATTGTTACATATATTTGTACATATGTATAAATATATAAATACAACCTGCCAAAACCGTTTAGTGTTGTTAGTATGTATATATTTAGGGCTGACCACTTGGAATTAGAAAGCTTATCAGAGGGCTCATCCCAGGAGAAGACTGATTCTTTCTCATCCTAGTGGCCATTAGTTGCCTATAAGTCTTAATCTAGAAGTGAGATCATGTGAGATTCCCCCTATCCACTTTGAAATGTCAGTCAGTGTTGTCACTATGCAGGTCTTGTTTAGGAAACCATATTGTTCAAACTTCATGGGTGCATGAAGTTCTCTGTCCCATATAGAAAAAACTGTCTCATAGTAGATGTCCTGGTCCTCCATGATCTCTCAACTTCTTCTGTGACGTTTTCTAGTCCTTAAGTGTAGCACTTATATTGTAGATGTATTTTTGTCTTTTGACAAGTTGTGTATTTCTGTGATGGTTTCCATCTGCTGAAAAAACAAGCTGCTTTGATGAGGGGTTATCTGTGGATGTAAGGATAGGTATTTATAATGCAGTAGTGAATTATATTGACTTAGAAAAATGGTAGTAGTAGGTTCTCTTTCAGGGATCTTAACCCCATCTTCTGTGGGTAGTTTGCCAGTTTATAGTACATGTGTTCTTTATTAAGTATAAATATTTCCCCATGCCCTTTTCAACATTCTTAGCGTTATCGCTCCCTCTTCCCTTCTTCCTCTGTATTACACTTCCTCTTCTCTCCCTAGCTAGTCCTCTTTTTGTCCCCCATTTTCCCTGTCATAGCACCTGTGTCCGACTATCTCCACTTTTCTTCACTCACCTGTTTTCTTTTGAGCATATATATGGACAAAATAATTAATATGAAATAATATATTTTCATCACTCATCACATAAGCTATAATTGACACTTACGTTATCAAAGCACAGGTTACCAAGGAAAAAAGCTTGGTGAGATTGCTTAGCCAAGTTCTATGGGATTCTTCATTGGTGAAGAGATAGAGACTCAGAGAGAATGTATTTTTATGTCTTATGAAGAATGGACCATTGTGTAGAAATGCAGATAAAAGGTTGTGATCACATGGAAATAAAATGGGAAGACCTTGAAAACATCAAGTAGAGTGAACATGAAGTTTCTGTCTTCAAGATTTTTAAGTGTGAAAAGATATTGTTTAATATGATTAAATATTACTACTCACTTAACATAAAATTTCAACTATTTAAAACCAAGTAAAATGAAAACTCTATCTACCAGATTTCAAAATAAATAGTTTTCTTAACAGTAAAGATGATACTGAGCTACTTCTGAGTACTAGGACTATTATGAGAAGTATTAGGACTATTGTGATAGTTTCCTATGAACTGTGAGATTAAGAAGTTCTACTGGACTGGTGCTGGACATGGTAGTTCATGTTTAGAATTTGGGAGGTGGAGGCAGGAGGACTGTTCAAGGTTAGCCAGGGATTCATAGCAAGTTTCTGTTTCAAGAAGGTTCTGTCTCAGTCGAGGGCTGAACCAGTAGCTCAGTGATACAGTGCTTGCCTAGCCTAAGCAAGGCAGGCCCTGATTGTACCCCAGCTTCATAGGCAACCCTGCCAGCCATTCCCCCAAAACAATCCTAATGGACTATGAATAAAATCATTAAGTATTATACTAAAAAAGAATTTGTCCTTCTGTAATAGGAAAAATAAAAAAAAACCCAGAGACTGATATTGGGGTTTAAGCTTCAACCTGATGATCTGAAAAGCAAAGTAGTTGGCCACTATTAGCTCTTACATGTACCTCAGGCTGAAAGGGCTGAGCCTGATGCCTCTCCTCAGCATGGCTGGAGATTCCTGGGACTGAATGTCTTCCTATTCTCAATGTGGCTGGAGAATGAATGGCTGATACTGACTACTGAAGACCGTGCTCCTATCTTTTATACCCCTCTAGTGCTGGAATTTAAGACATGTGGTCCTAGGTGCTGAGATCATCTTTGTGTGAGCTGTTTCTTTTTAGGACTGGATCAACCTTGTGTATATATGGGTAGCTTAAACTCAGAGAGATCTCTCTACCTCTTAATCCTGAGTCCTAGGATTAAAGGTGTGTACCACCATCTCTAAGCTTCTGGTTGCTGGGATTGAACGTGTGTGCTTGGCTTCTATGCTTTGTGGCAAGCTTTGCTTTCTGAATCCTCAGGCAAGCTTTAATAAATCATAAATAATATATCACCATACTTTTCTTAAGTGACTTCTCTGCTGGGTATAACTGTAGGTGTGAAAGTACAATTTGTAATGAAACTGTTTCTTGACAAAAGTTTATAAATATGAGACTTTCCTCTAGTTCCCACATAATTTTCTTTCCTTGTCTTCCTCCTTTTTTTTTTTTTTTTGAGACATGGTTTGTTTCTCTGTGTATCACTGGCTATCCTGGAACTTGCTCTGTAGATCAGGCTGGCCTCAAACTCAAAGATTTACTTTTCTCTGTCTCCTTAGTACTGGGATTAAAGATGTACTACCACTGTCCAACAATTTTCGTTTTCTCATTTTACTGATTGTTAAAAGAGAAACCCAAGACCTAGGAGGAAGTTGAGCTTTTTCTCTACATGCTCTGAAATTCTAGATCTCTTAGAACTAAGTATATGGTATAAATATATTATGGCTCTTTACCCATCAGAATAAATTAGATTAGCATTTAGTCTCTAGCTTTTGATATATGGTTTCAATTGTTCACAAATTAAAGAATCTTTTGGAGTGGTTCCAGAGGTGGTTCAGTAAGTAAAGTAGTTGCTATGCAAACATGAGGAACTGTTTGGATCCTCAGCTTGAATGTAAAACCTGGGTGTGGTGGCATGTTTTTTAAACTCACTCCCATGGTGGTGAAGACAGCCAAATCCTGGGGGTGCACTGGCTAGCCAGTGTTTAATAGTGAGCTCCAGGTTCACAGAGAGACTCTGTCTTAAAAAGTAAGCTGTAGATAAACAGAGACACCAAATAAACAGAAGACACAGACAGAAATACAACCTTTTTTTCTTTATACATAGATGAGCATAAATACAAACATCCCACCTGCACAAAAGAATTTCTTGGGAACCAGGGACCACAAAAAGAAAAAGATGACAATTTCAGTTGAGAGTAGTAATTATTTCAAAACCTTTACAAATTGAGTGTTTCACAGATTGTGTCAAATAAATGTGCCAAGGCTTAACCACCTTCCAAAAACTCTTTCGTCAAAACTAAATAGTTTCCCTTTATAGTAATTGGCCTGGGGGAAAAATCCATAATTTAAAAGAAGCAATGATAGATAAGACATTTCATACTTAAAGGATAAAGAGTGAATGTTAAAGTTAAGATAGCATTTCTTTCATGGATAGTAGTGATTTTTTTTCCCATTCTTTGGCTGGTCTCTTAAGACAGAACAGTGCAGCACTATTCTCAGCCCTTTATTTGATCTACAGCATATTTATTCACAAGGTCAAGAGTCTGTAGAACAAGATTATGAGTGCTAGACTCAGGAATATTGATATACTACAGTTACAGAACCAAACCAAGGGTATCTGGTTGTGGAGACTAAAACCCACAATAGTTTCACAAGTGAAAAATAGCAATGAGGAAATATTGGCAAAAACTTGATTATGAGAAATACTAGTCTCACAAACAACCTGTGAAAAATAGGCAAAGAACTTGAATAAACATTTCTCCTAAAAATATGCAGATGAGCCGGGTGGTGGGGGGTGCACACCGCTAATCCTAGCACTAGGGAGGCAGAGGCAGGCAGATCTCTGTAAGTTTGAGGACAGCCTGGTCTGTAGAATGAGTTCCAGGACATCTAGGACCACACAGAGAAACCTTGTCTTGAAAAACCGAAACAACAAAATAGAACCCCAAACACACACACACACACACACACACACACACACACACACACGGGGTGGGGAGAGTTGACAAGTACAGGGAAAGATGTTCAATATTAGCAATTAAATAATGTTTAATAGGGTGATGTAAATCAAAAGAATATGAGATATGGCTTTATCCCTACTAGGATTGTTACAAAAGGAAGGAGGAATGGTAGGAAAGGAGAGAGGAGAGTTGAGAGAGATGTGGAGAAATTAGAATCCTTGTTGAGTGTCAGAGTGGAGTACCTACAATCCTAACTCTTGAGATGCTTGGACTGGGGGATCAACAGTCTAAGGTCAGTCCAAGTAGCATAATAAACCCTCTCTCAATAATATAATTGGAAACTTTGTACACAAAACAGCAGTATGATTTAAACATAAATTCCAGGTATATTGGTACAAGTATTTAATCCCAGTACCCAGAGGACAGAGGTAGGAGGATGGTACTATCCTGAGCAACATACCCAGTACTTAAAAAAAAATAGAATAACTTTTATATAATCCAGCAATTCCACTTCTGGGTATATTCCTAAAAGAACAGAAATACAAGTCTAAGATTTATAGAACCATGTTAACAGCAGCCTAATTCCAATAGCTTTAATGTAGAAGCAATTCAAGTTTCCATTGACTGATGAAATAATAAACAAAATGCACACATATGCATATTGAAGCATTATTCAACTTAAGAGGAAAGAAACTGAACTGAGAAACATGTCACTAAACAGACGAGCTTTAAAGAATTTATGCCAAGTAAAGAAAAGCAATCAAGAAAAAAAGAGAAGTCCTATTTGAATTTATTGATATATGGTATCCAGAACAGTCAAATTAAGAGAGAAAGTAGAATAGTAGTTGTCATGACGTGGGAGAGAGTGGAGTAGGAATTGTTAAATAGGTACAGGTTTTAAAGTAAAAGCCTATAGAAGTTGATGTGAGTCACCACATCAATTACACAGCAATGAGCCTGTACTTAAGGCCTCTGTATGGTGTACTTTTTGTGAAAATCAGTGAAAACTAATCCAGTCTGTGAGGAACACTATGAGAGATATAATACTGTACCACAACCTTTAAGCCATGTTTTATTATGTGTTGTTTACCCATATATTCAATGACTTGGTATTGGATAAAACAGGCTTTTGTCCAATAACAAATTGATACTGTGTGTACACATTAACTGCACTTTACCTTAAGAGTTTTGTGTTTTCTTTCTTTTCAACCTAAATAAAGGATAAACACAGTATTAATCATGCAGCTGACAATTGTTTATTGCTAAATAGTGGCTAGTATTTCATGTTTTGAGTCAAAATACTATTTATACACTAATTTATGTCTTTAGAGTCTTATTACTATTGATCTTATTTTACTATTCTATAGTAATAATTTATCATTTGTAATATTGTCTACAAAATTATCAAGCATTGAGCAAATACAATTTAAATTAACACCTTTGCATGGGAATTGTCTGCTATTATAGATACCACTATTGCTGCTTTTACTTACAATGGAAATTGTTGCTATTTTTCCAGCCTTTTTGCATATTACCTACTGTAGGTGAGTAAGGAAGTCAGTCCTATAGAGCCCAAATAAAATGATATTAAATATTTATTTGGGAACAACTCACAAATAACAATAAAGGTAGAAAGCCACTGAGGTTTTATGGCCTGGGGGCACAGGATATGTGATCCAGTCGTTGCCACTACCACCAAACAAAATTATGGAGTTAAATAACACCATAAATCAAATGGACCTAAAGTACACCTACATAATATATTATGCAAACAGAGAAGAATACACACACTTTCTTTTTTCATTCCATGGAACTTTATTCAAAATTGACAGCTTATTAGGTCACAAAGCAAGCCTGAACCAAAAGTACACAAGTTTATGGAAGCTAAATCACTATTGAATGTCAGTTGGCATTATATGCAGGGATAGTTCAGTTTATATAAATCAATAAATGTAATCAGCCACATGGATTAAAAGGCAGAAACTACATTTTCTCATTGGTTATTAAAATTTCGTTAACTACAGAAAAGGCTTTTGGTAAAATACAACATCCCCGATACAAGTCATGGAAAGAGTAGAGATACGAAGGACATGTCTCAACATAGTAAAGGCAATTTTCAGCAAGTCCACAGACAACTTCATTCTAGATGGAGAGAAACTGAAAGCATTTGCACTAAAATAATGAAGAAGACAAGGATGTCCACCTCTTTATACCTGTTCAATGCAGGGTTCAAAGTCTTACCTAGAGCTGTGAGACAACTGAAGATTATTAAGGGAATGCAAATAGGAAAGGAAGAAGTCAAAGTATGCTTATTTATAGATGATATTATTTTATCTGTAAAAGACCCTAAAGTTATTACCAAGCATCCTCCTCATCTGATAAATACTTTCAAGCAAAGTAGCAGAACCTAAAATTAACACATAAAATCCAATAGTTTCCCAATATATAAGCGACAAGCATACAGAGAAAAAAAGAAATCAGGGAAACACTATCTTCTACAATAGCTTCAAAAGCATGTGAAAGACTTGTAAAATAAAAACTCTACAACATTGATGAAAGAAATTTAAAGAGACATCAAAAGATAGAAAGAAATCCCATGCTTCTGTATTGGTAGAATTAAAAATGTGAAAATGACCATCCTACTAAATCAATCTACAGATTCAATGAGATGACCATCAAAATACCAAGAGAATTCTTCACAGAAATTGAAAAATAATTTCAACTTTCATACAGAAACACAGTCAATCCAGGAGAGATGAAACAATCCTGAGTATTAAAAGAACTTCAGGATGTATCACCACCCCTGATTCAAGTAGTATTACAGAGCCATAGTAGCAAGAACAGCATGGTATTGGCATAAAAACAGACACATTTTGATCAATGGAATTGAACTGAAGACCCAGACATAAGTCCACACACTCACAGATACCACCTTATTTTTGTCAAAGAATCAAAAAATACACAGCAAAGACAACATCTTTAACAAATGGAGTTGTTTGAAGTAGATGGCTATGTGTAGAAGAATGAATAGATCTTATCTATTACCCTAGACCAAACATTTAACTCTAGAGAACTTTTGAAAAGCCATACAGAAACCTTCTACTGTGGAAGCTCCCCAAATATATTCACATATAAAGTAAATTTAAGTGGAGTTGCCATATAATGCCAGAACTGAGAGCTTTGCTTACTGCCTTGGTCTGCGCTGCCATTTAGCAGCATGTTGCCAGCTCAGAGATTTGGTCACTGCCAATGCCAGTACTCATACACACCAATAAATTGTTAACAGTGCTTCTTAAAAGTTGTGTGTATGATCCAAATATATTCTATGGGAAATTTTAAAAATAGAAAGAGATACTATTACAATTATTTAAAAATTTTCTGAGTGTAATATTTTGTTTTTCCAAATTTTCCTGGGAGATAGTATTTCTTTATGGAGTCCAACTAGGCATTTCAGTCATGTTCCTATTCAGCAATCTAAGAAATGCATTAGCATAGGGACAGACTTTACCTGAGTTAAGGTATATCAGAATCTTAGTTTCTTACTCCCTCATTATCCTAACACCTGAACTTTCTACTCACCCTATCATGCCTTAGGCTGACTCCCACACACTCCTCAGGTCCATTTGAAGCTCAGCATATTCATGCAGGGATTCTTCTAAGCTGTACTATTTATTTTATTCACCACAGAAGTAGTCTTTCTTTCATTTGTAATTTCAACTAGAAACAGTTTTGTTTCTAATTTAATCCCAGTTCCCTCTCCCTTTCCCTCCCCTCAGAAATAGTTTTTTTTTAATGTATGTTTTTTTTATTAATTCTTTGAGAGTGTAGTTTGATCATATTTAATCAACCCCACCCCTGAATCTTCCGAGATCCTCCCCATCTACCTATCCCCTCTTTTTTTATTATTGTTTCATATATATATGTATATATACATATATATATATATTATCTACTGAGTCTTGATCATATGACTATGTTCTTAGGGCTGATCACTTGGCATTGGATAACTGATTAAGAGATTTGTCCCTTGAGAAGGCTGATTTTACCTGTTTTTATTAGTCATTAATTGCCTGTAGCTCTTCATCCCAGCAAGAGGCCTTGGGAGATTTTTCCCTATTTATGTTGGTATATCAACTGGTGGTGGCCATATTAAGGTTTTATTTTATTTTAAAAGATTTATTCATTTTATTTGTATGAGTATTTTACCTGCATGCATCTAAGTATATACTGCATGCATTTCTAGATGCTGCATCTTAGGTTATGAGGTACAGAGTGGAATAACAATCATGAAATGTATTTATCTATCAGGACAACATGTCTCCCACCACTCTGCTCTCTGTGCTTTCCTGGATTTCTTGTCACTCTGTTCTCCAATTCAGTTGTTTAGAGCAGGGCCGGGAAGGGCAGGCAGGCCACATCTGACCAGCCTCTTGCTTTATAACAGTTTATGTAACCCTAGCCCTGCCCGTGTGTTTACAGAGGGCTTATAGATGCCTTTGGTTTACAACAGAGAAATTGAGGAGTTACATCCTCAATTCCCAAAACCTCACAAAGCAGGGAACTAGGCCTCAGATCTAGAGCATTTGCTATTTGTGGCATAGAGGTAGAGTGAAAGCACATGATGGAGAGAAAAAAGATGTTTTATTTGTATCCTTTTGAGTTTCCACAGGCTAGGCCCTGAGGATATTTAGGATTAAAAATGTGTTATGATGAAAAAAATCAGAACTTTGAGTCCAAGCATGGAAATAATTTTCCCCACTTAAAATGATTATAGAAGTAGTGAGAATGGCTTCCAGGAAAATTCATATTTTTTTCACCATATAATCTAATATTTACTATTTGTTGAGTGTTTATTATGTGATGAGAATCATACTTAGCATTTGTTGTGGTGTTGTCTTATAAATAATATACAACTGACAATTTAAATATTGGCCAATTTATGAATATAAAGCAAATTTGATGTCAATATTCATTTTGAAACTAAGTCATGAAGAATATAGAACATAATTATGGCCTCTCAGCTTGGCTGTAAGGACTTATTTTATAGAGTGAGCCTTGTGATTTTGGGAAATCATTAACCTGTTTTGAGTCTAACTGCCTAACACTCCATAGAGGAAATAGGTCTGCTTTTTTTTCTTTATAGATTTCTAGTGACTCTGAGATGTAATTAAAAATTTAAAACTATAGATTAATCCATAGGTATTAAAGAATGTTATATCATTAAATATTTTCACATAAATTTTGTATTTTGTAAATTGCTAGTTATATCTGGAATATCCTTTTTCTGAAACTATATAGTATAAGTTAAAGGCTCAGCAGTGAAGTCCTGGCTTTATTTTACTGTTTGTGCAATTTTGTTGAAGTTATTTGTTCTCTACTCACCTGTTTCCTGGATATAAAACAGGAGTAGTGAAGCTGGTACCTTCCCAGTAATGTTATCATCAGAATTAAATAAATGCAGAAGTGGAATGTGTAAAGTATCACATGCAGTCTTCATATCCACTAGTAGACTCAAGCCTTAACTCTTTTCTGTGTCCACAGTACTTCAGACATTTACCTCCCACATACTCTATTCCCACACGTGCTCACTGGATGCACTTCACATTGAGAGCATCTTTCTCAGGGTGAGTTCTGTAAACTAAATGCATTGGTCCTCAGGTTCATATGCTTTCCATATTCTCTGGCTCTATTCTGCTTTTGTGCACATATTGTTTTATATTTTGCAAAAGTATATGGTTACTTTTTCATTATAGTTTGAGTGTTACTTTTCCATTATTGTTTGAGTGTGAAACAAAATTTTTAAGAAGCAACCTTTTCTATATTAGGAAAAAATTTGTGAAGCTTATATGAAGGTAATGGAATATTATGTATTTGTTCAAGAAATGTTTTTGGAGATGGATGTTAAGATAGGTACTCAGCTTAGGAACAAAACACATGCACAGTCAACAACTCCTTGGAGGAGACAGTTTATATGGGACCAAACAATTACAAAACAGTGTAAGAAATGGGCAGAGTCATGGTAACATGGTTTAGGAACTGACATAGTGAGGGTGGTGCCATGCTACTAAGAAATTACCATAAACCTAGCTTTTAAGGAATGGCTTTTTTTCTCCCCACAAAGGGTGGAAAGAGAATTCAAAACAATGTGATTAGTTACCCATAGGAACTGAGGTTCAGATCAAGATGTGTTCAGAGGTCAATGCAGAGTCCTTCATAGGTAAAGCTTTAAGTAGATTTGGAGGGTAAAGCTTGAAAAGTAAACTGAGGCCAGGCACTGGTGGCACTTGTCTTTAATCTCTGCATTTGGAGGCAGAGGCAGGAGGATCTCTGTGAGTTGCAGGTCAGCCTGGTCTACAGAGAAAATTCTTAGACAGCTAGGGCTACAGAGATAAAGCCTGCCTCAGAAAAACAAAAACAAAAAAGTGGAAAAAAAGTAAATTGAGATGACACAGAGTTCTTTATGGCCAGTTATGAACCTGATGTCATAAATAGAAAAGACATCAAAGATTTTAAGAAAGGAAATACTGTCGGATTCACTTAGGAAGACAGCGAACTGCCAATGACATCTATATTTGACAAAGGAATATGCAGGCAAGTTACCTACTGTATACCTGTTACAGGAGTAGAGAGGGAGGGAGGGAGCAAGTGAGGGAGGAAGGGAAGGAGGGGAGAGAGAGAGAGAGAGAGAGAGAGAGAGAGAGAGAGAGAGAGAGAGAGAGAGAGAGAGAGAGAGAAAAGAGAGAGAGGAGGGGGTTAAACAATAGCACTTTGGTATATGTATTGAAGAGAACAAGAAAGAAAAGGGAAAGGAACTGTGTTGTCTCAAAGTGGTAAGCTGAATACTGGAGAAGTCTTTGGGGATCCAGAAGGGATGAACAGTGAAAATGAGTTAAATATGAAAGTTCAGGGGGAATATAAATCACTAGAGTCAAATACTGTGCAGAGCCATTTCTGTTCCTGGACTTCTGTAAGCCCTTTAATATTCTCTTGATATTAACACTTGTTAGATTATAGTCATCCATCTACATATGCATCCATGCTTCCACCTGCCCATTCATTCATTATTTGTTCTGCACTAAGCATCGAAATGAGATTACAATGGACGTCAGTCCTGGGCAATACTAGGTAAGTGCTTTGCCACCAAGATACACCCCAAATCTATAATGTAATTATTTTACTCTCATATCTCCTCTCAAATGCCAGTTGTAGTCATCTTGATAGTAATATTGTGTCCCCTATCTTTGTTTCATCAACATACCATCATGCCTGTAGTATAAGTTATTACCAAGAAATGTTTGTTGAGTTAATTTCTGACTCTAGCTGGGTAAAATGGAAAAGAAGTTGTGAGTGCTTTTCTGGAACAGGAGGCTATGTTGAATCTTTTTTGTCTCAGAGAAGGTTGAGCTCAGAACAAGGCTGCTGTTGCCTCCGACTAAGCTCACTACCATCTTGTTAGAAAGAACTAACCATACTAAATCTTGGCTGCAATCTTAGGATACTGTGATAGTGTTTGGAGAATATACTCTAAGGAACAGGTCTAGACTATGAGAAATTTGAACCCAGGTGACTTATGACAGAGTACAGATAAACTATAAGCTACAGAGAGACAGAAGACAAAGGGAGAGGAGTGGAGAATTTGAAGTTGGGTTTGCTCTTTGTCACACAACTCCAAGAGGAAGTTTTTGATTTCTTTTCTTAATGTAACACTGATGTATATTGATGACTCTGAGTTTATCACTACAAATGTGTTTTGCCAATGCAGAAATGAAAGATCTGCCTTCCAAAGGTACTACTTGGGTGAATGCTATGCATTTGTAGACCTATAATGGGACATGTTTCTTCTATTTCTTGTATCTTACTCATGGAATGCATTTTAAAAATGAGTCTAAATTTGATCCTTAGACCCTTAGAACTTTTTTTCCTTTGTAATGAAATTTTTCCTTTTTAGGCAGTTTTGGGCCAGGAATATTGTCCCGTTAAGTGGCCAACTTACCTCCCTTCTTTCTTTACCTGTGCAACTCTCTCCATCTATTCCCAGATACATACATTCTCTCACATACTTAGGAACTCCATATACAGAACTTATGGGGAAATTAAAAGCCTCACCTCATCCCAAGCAGTATCCTTTCCCTTTGTGAGTTTTCCAGTGGGGACTTTGATAGCATCCAGGAATGTGAACCTTTCCCCATATCTGACTTAGCCCAAACACAAATACTCTGGGTCCTGCTGTAATTATGAGTCCTAACTCCAACCTGCTCAGTCCACTTTCTTCTCTCTCCCCTTCTCCTTCTTTACTCCCTCCCTCTTTGATGCACCAGAACAACATAATGATTTGTTAGCTTTGCCAGTTCTTTAGGGGAACAGAAGCCTTTTGGATCTAAAATTAGAAGTACAGTCCTAACATGTAATGATTTTTAAATTCTTTTTGGGACACTTCAGACCTGTCTCAAAAAAGATGGCACACATCTTTCATCCTAGCACTTGGAAGGCAGGGGCAGAATGATCTCTGTGAGTTGGAGGTCAGCCTGGTCTACAGAGTGAGTTCTGAGACAGCTGGGTCTTCACAGAAAATACCTGTCTCAATAAATAAAATCAGTCAAACAAACAAAATTTAGCACAGTGGTAAAAACTTGAGATCTAATTCATTGCTTCTGTATGGAGCTTCTGAGTGGCTATGTTTAAAGCTGAGAAAGTAAAGGCAAATTTTGCAATGGATTCCTCAGGATATTGGCGATATAGGATATTTGCTGAGGAAAGCTGCAGGCATCTGGGAATTGGCCCAAGAGAGAGCACACTGATGGGATATATCATTTTGTAAATATGTTTTTCGTACTGGTTAATGAATAAAGCACTGTTGGCCAATAGGAAAGCATGATAAGTGGGACTAGGAGATGTAAGGTGTATGGTTTTTCCGCCCGCCGCCTGGTCTTGTCCTGCTGCCATGTCAGCCCCAATTAACACACAGAAACTGTGTATTTGATATTATATTGTTGGCCAGTTACTACTTTCTTATCGGCTAGCTCTGTCTTAAGTATTAACCCATTTGTGTTAATCTATGCATTTTCACATGGTCTTCTTACCCGGAGCTGGTTGTCGCGTACTCCTCTCTCCAGGCTCTCCATCCTGACTCCTCCTCCCTACTTCCTATTTCCTCCTTGTCTCCTAGTCCCTCCTATCTTCCTTTCCTATTGGCCAACAGTGCTTTATTTATTAACCAGTATGAGAAACATATACAGAATGACATCTCCCATCATTGAGACAAGGAGAATTCAGGGAGAGGGAGGAGAGTCAACATGTAAGACCAAGAGAGCAGAGGTTTGGGCTCTCTCTGGTAAGATAAGACAATGTGAAAATACTTAAATTAATATAAATGGGTTAATATTTAAGACAGAGCTAACCAATAAGAAATGCTAGTAACTGGCCAACAACATTATATTTAATACTGTGTCTCTGTGTGTTGGGGCTGTCGTGGCTATGGGACCAGGCTGGTGGAAAAACATGCTCGTAACAAGCACACAATTGCTGTGGTCAACAAGACTTGAAAGGTGGGCCTCCCCAAGCCACTTGGGGCCCAGGTGATTCTGTTACAAGCTCTAGATGCTGGACATGGAGATGTGGGCTCTGGTGTTTGCTCTGCCCAGTTTGGGTCTGCCCTTCCCTTAGTATTCTCTCATTCATTCATTTTTGGGATGGTAATTTACATTATAGGTCATGGTATATTAGAAGAATATAACATGGTTTTTATTTTACAGGGCTTCACAGTTAAGAGATGGCCTTTAACAATGTTAGGACTGTTAAGACTTCAGACATTCATAGATTATCTAATGCATTTGAATTATGAGGTGATCACAGACCTTTGATGATCAGGGATGAAATGTTGTAGTTCAAAGGTGATGTATGTGTGTATCACATTGGCAAAGCTTCCCATGGGGAATCATCAAAGTCTGTCACATGATTTGGAGCAGGACTGAGGCCCTCCCATGTGTATCTAGGCTGAGAGAGTATCCCTCCATAGGGAATGAACTCCAAAAAGCCAGTTCATGTACTAGGGATAAATACTGGTTCCACTGCTAGTGTCCCCATAGACTGTTCAAACCCCCAAACTGACACCTCTATTCAGGGGGCCTGGTTCGTTCTTATTCTGATTCCCCAGCTCTCAGTCTAGAGTCTATGAGCTCCTACTTGCTTAGGTTAGCTGTTTCTGTGGGTTTCCCCAACATGGTCTTGACCCCTTTGCTCATTACTCCTCCATCTCTACAACTGGATTCCAGGAGTTCAGCTCAGTGCTTAGTTGTGACTTTTGGTTCTACTTTCATCAGCTAGTGGATGAAGGCTCTAGAGAAATTCCCAGGAATCCACAGGGATGACCCCAATTAAGAATCTAAGCAATAATGGAGAGGCTACTTTAGATGAGTAAGTTGCAATGGTCAAGTATTTGTCACACAGTGAGAAATTAATTAATACATTGGCTATGACATAATACTCTCTTATTTTTCCTATGAATTGATAAGATTTTTCTATTGTGTTAGGCTTATTGCTTTGTTTTCTCTTGTGAGTGTGTTTTATAAGCATTGTTTGGATGGGTCTGGCCATGTTGGCTCTTATTATCCCTTTACTAAGATTTCTTAAGTTACTTGACATTTCTAGTCTCTGCCTCATTTAATGGCTAATCAGGTTTGTTTTTTTCAAAATTAAACAGATCAAGCTTCAGATGGTTATACAACAGAGACATCAGCCCATCTTTCCCCGACCACATCCCAACAGCATCATACTGGACACTAGATCAAACAAGAACAAAATATTCTTTTAGACCTTCCAGTCAACAAAACCAGCTGTTACTTATACCAAGCAGGCTCCTCTTTCTTGCTGTTGCAATTCTACATCGTGTTTTTAGTTCCACTTAGTTAACCTTTAGTACAGTTGGTATCTCCCAGATTACAGGCCACTAAGCTCCAAAGGGTGTTCCTCAAAGATATCAGATATTATTAGTGATATCAATACCTGTCTCCTACCATGGAAGACTTTTTTTTGTATGATGTAATTTTCTGACCTCTGATGTCCAGCAATAACCATTTCCTTCTCTAAAGTACCTCTTAAATATTTTTCCCAGTGGTCCCATTACTTTATGACAGGTCAGTAATGTCAACTAGTACCCACCCTCTACATCAATAAGTTCTGAAACAGCTCCAGATGATGATCTTTGATCTAATATTATTGTTCATTTTATTGTTGAAATTCCTTCATCTTTGGCCACTGATCGCTCATTTAGGTTGGCTTCCTCATCTTTCTGCCCTCTCTCCCCCCATTCTTTTCTGTTTTGTTCATCACTGAATTCCCAGTAAATGCAGAATCTTAGGGTACCAGCAAATGAGGGCAACTGAATGAGTCTCATGCATCATATTTTTCTTCTTGTCAAATGAAGATAAAATAAAATTTTGAGGTATTTGTATTTTGCAATAGACCTTTTTTCATTAGTGGATAGAGATAACAGGCTATATCCTATACCTTAGGCATTGAAGAATCCTAGCATGCTATGGATATCTATCTATATACTTCTACTTTGGTCCTGGTTGTGCAGTGAGAACTTGACTAAAGAAACAGAGAAATGGATGAAGTTAATATAAGACCCAAAATATGATTTGGAAAAGCCTGTTGTTTTTTCCTGATGCATACAGTTTACAGAAGATGAGCTAATTATTAACTGGTGAATCTTGTACTTATGGGACGAGATATTTGGCTACTAGTCATGCAAAAATTCTTTCAAAAAAGAATGAACTTGGAAAACTGTTAGTAGTGTACCTGTCTCTCAAGTTTGTTTTGTATAGTTAGGGAGTTCTTTATGCAAGGATAATCACACAATTTACTATATGTCAAGAGATGACACAAAGAGTTATTTTGTTTTCCTCCTTGGAGAAATATGCACACCTACTATTTCATAATAACATTTCTATGAAAGTATGTAGGAACCCTGCCTCTTTATCCTTTAAATGGAAAGAAAATAAAAAATGAAGGGATGAGACTATATTTGGCTATCATCATGATTAGTCATCTTGATATAAAATTCAAGGGGTCTTGTATCTTTTGGGACATTTTGTGTTTAAAGGATCTATTTTGCCAGGTTTCCAGAACTTTCATTAGTTAATCCTATCTGAAAATACCCTCAGAGACATACTTAGAGATATGTTCTTATATCTTTTAGGCACTTTTCAATTCCAGTCAATAGTCAAGGTTAACCCATCACATGTAATACCCAGGTCTTTTTCATAAAGACTGTACATGAATGGACCTCCTGTCACTAAGGGTGACAATAAAATTATGGTAGACAGGACCATTCCATTATTGTATGTTCAAAATGAGCACCAAACAGCCAAAATAAGATGACAACAATAAAACAACTCCAAGCCTTTGCATGTAACACCTTAAAGCAGAAATGCAAAGAATTTTTATTAAAAATTCTTTTAATACAACTTTCCGCATAGAATTCTAAATGTCTTGTTCATTTCCCTATTTAAAAAATGTCACTTAATAAGGCTCTGTAAAAGAGAATGAATTTTCCCCACACATTAGCTGTTTTTTTTTTTTTTTTTTTTTTTTTTTACACTAGGAACATTCGAGGAAAAAAAAAAAAGCAATCATTCAATTCATTTAAGGGCAGCATGTACTCTTTTGAGTCAGAATAAGACACATGATTTACCACTAAGGAGTGCATGCACTTCTTAATCCCAATGCTTTCCTTGGAGTTATCTACTAAATGTAGTGTGTGATACTATTCTGGTTGCCCCCACTGCCTTTGACTACTTTTTTTATCTTCATCATATTTCTTCGTAAGTATCTGAGGGGATTTTGAGAGGAAGGACAAAGGTTGATTGCAGATTAATGCAAGATTCAGAATTACTGTTCTGTTTTGAGACAGGGTCTCACTAGGGCTTTCCTGGGCCAGGCTGGTCTCACAGAGACCTACTTCTGCCTTTGGAGTTCTGGGATAAAAGTGTGTACCATGATGCTCAAGTATTAGAATTACTCTTGATACTCTGGCATCCTTTCTGGTAATGATATCATTAGAGTATTGTAGAAATTTATTTCTACATTACAAAGTCATCATTCATTTGAAACAAACCTAGTGTTGTAACTTGAGTTCACTATATCAGGAGACAGCCGTATTGGCTCATGATTTTATAATTAGTTTGTTATTACATATTCTTTTCTTTTTTTAATTTAGAAACAACCTTATTTTAAATATCCATCCCAGTGAGGCATTCCATGGGGGATTATCAAAGTCTGTCATATCATTTGGGGGAGGGCCTAGAAACTCCCCCCATATCAAGGCTGAGAGAGTAGCCCTCCATGGGGAATGGACTCCTAAAGTCCATTTGTGCACTGGGTATAAATAATGGTTCTACTGTCAGAGGTCTCAGAGACTGCCCAGGCCTCTACATTTAGAAGGCTTGGTTCAGTTCAATGCTGGTTCTCCAGTTTTACATCTGGGGTCTGTGACCTCCCACTTGCTCAGTTCAGCTGTTTCTGTGGATTTCTCCAGCTTGGTCTTGACCCCTTTGCTTGTCCTCCCTCCCTCTCTACAACTGGATTCCAGGAGTTTAGCTCAGTGCTTAGCTGTGGATGTCTGCTTCTGCTTCCATCAGCTTCTGGATGAAGGCTTAAGGATGGCATATAAGGTAGTCATTAATGTCATTATAGGGGAAGGGCATTTAAGGTAGCCTCTCCACTATTGCTTAGATTCTTAGTTGGGGTCATCCTTGTAGATCTCTGGACATTTCCCTAGTGCCAGATTTCTCTTTAAACTTACAATGACTCCTTCTCTTAAGGTATCTCTTTTATTGCTTTCCTCTAGTCTTAGGCCATCAAACATCAGGTTGAGTGAGAGCCCTGACTCAAGCTGCATGTGGGGATGACAAAGTCCGAGTCTCTAATTATTTCATTGTCTACTTTGCTTAGGGCTGAAATGGGAACTGTTCTATGAGGCATTTTCCTAAAGTAACCCAGGAATTGCACTATTCTTGACTCCCTGTCTCAAGTACATACAAGTATTTGTTTAGAAGAAATAGTGCAAGTCTCACCTTAGTTGTTAATTCCATTGTAACAACTTACAAATTGTTTATTTTTTGGGTTACCTGTAGAGGAACTTTGAATCTGAGCTGACTTAGCCAACACAAACTATCTTGACACCATCTGATTTTACCATGAAGATTGTTGAAAGATAATGCAGATCCCTCTAAGTGCTAGCTTATTTAAAACCAGGAAGCTGGAAAGCTTATTGGAATGGACTCAGATTTGTCATACTGATGTTACAGGAACCACTTTATTCTAGAGTCTCAGTGTCAGTATGGACACCAAGTATGTGCTAGATTTGCTCTTCATATGTGTCACATACTTTGTAAAAATCAAAAAGTCAGTTTTCATTTGTATAGTATTGTCATGTAATTTGTATGTTAATCAATATAGTTAAATATTTATCTTAATTAAAAACACTTATTCTTTTACTAATCTCAGAAATAATGAAGTTACTTTGAAAAGTTTAATAATAGGATTTTAAAAAAGGAAATAATTGTAATGTTACTATCCTTAGGTAATTACTTAATATTTTGGTGCAAACTTCTCTAATAATTTTAACTTAAAATATTTTCAATCAAATGTTTATAATTTCTATTTATTATTCTTTTATTCAACTGTTCATACTTTCAGAAGAAATATTTTCACAGAATTTATCATTTCAAGTGGAAGGAAAAAGACCTTATTGGGATTTTGGGGAGGATTTGGCTTTTGTTCTCTGGGGCTTGGTGAGTAAGTGGACTGGTACATGATTCATGCCCAAGATATTTAGAGAACCAGAGGATGTCTGGAGGACTGTGGTTTGGGAAGCCACTGTAGTCCTGCTAATATTTCCTGTGGATCAGGGTGAAAAGAAAATAACATTGTGTGCCTTTGGTCTGTCCAAGAGAACAGAGCAGAAGGAAGCTGGTGTGTTGATGATGCATAGGCTTAAGAAAGATTACAAGTGACCAGCTGGAAAAGTGAGAGAGTCACCAGTATAGAGATCCTTGCCATTAGAATTCTCTATTGGTGGAGTGAGGGAGCTCTTTCATACTCAGAGAGAAGCAATACTAAATCACTGAGGTAGGATCAGTGAACACCTTTATTAATTCC
Organism: Phodopus roborovskii; assembly: GCF_943737965.1. NCBI lineage: Eukaryota > Metazoa > Chordata > Mammalia > Rodentia > Cricetidae > Phodopus > Phodopus roborovskii. The sequence goes on from NW_026126484.1 coordinate 4,343,509, forward strand.
TTCTTGACTAAGGAGATGCTTGAATCTGCTTAGCAAAATAGTGTGCCATGTGGAGTTGAGCTCTGTCACTGTTGGTTACTAATTGCTTTTCTTAAGTGCCATTGATTTTCTTGGAAGTTGATAAGTCTGAATTAGTGGAATAAAATTATGTGGCTAACTACTAATAATGAAATGTTTCTCTGTAAGTAGAGGTTCTTGGCCCACCTGGTCCTGCAGCTGATTTGCCCCAAATAAACACACGAAGACTTATAATAATTTATAAACTGTTGGCCAATGGTTAGGGATTTATATGGCTAGCTTTCTCTTAATTACTAACACATAACTACTAATCTGTGTGTTTCTACATGGCCTTATCTTACCAGAGAATGCCTGGCACATCCTATTTTCCTGGTCTCTACATGGTATCTCTTCCTGGCCTCTTGGCCTCTCTCTGCCCCTCTCCCCAGCATTCTCCTAGTCTCCTAGCCCCACACATCTTCCTGCCTCTATCGGCCAATCAGTGTTTATTCATCAACCAATAAGAGAAACATATATGCAAAAGGACATCCCCCCATCAACTCTCTCCTGGTTCTTGGTTAGATGCTCATTTCCTTCCTGAAGTTTTTTTTTCTTCCCTTTTTCTTTTTGGTTAAGTACTAGACTTGAGGAACAACTTTGATTGTATTCCCTTACTCTCTTCATAGCTTTACTTTTATAGTCTCATCAAATGATACTTCTGTTGTTGCTGTGAAGTTCTGAAACATTGAGAGGCCTAATAATATCTTATTATATATTTTTAAAAATACCTTTATTGTTTGGTTTTGGGTACACAGCATACCACATCATGCATATAGAGACCAGAGAACAACTTGCAGCACTTGGTTCTCTCCTTCCATTATATGGCTCTTGGAACTCATGTTCTGTATCAAACCATTATATACTGAGTTATCTTGCTGGCCCTCCTGTAATATTTTAAGGTTATTAGACTCTTTGTTCAGTCTTACATGAAATTCTAACACAGATAAAATGCAAGTTCTCAGATTAGAGTGGGAGGGGGTAGTTGCTGGAGATGTGGCTCAGTGGTAGAGTATTTTCTTAGTATGTTTGAGACCCATCACTATAATACAAACAAACAAAACCCTCCAAATACATACAACAAAAATCAAATACTGAAAACACATGGGGTTTGCCATTTATATAACTTTAAAGAAGTTATGTAACTCTTCTTACCTGTCAATTTCTCCTCTGAAAATTCTAGAGTTTCATGGATTAAATAGATTAATGTATATGGACTGTTTGTTATCAAGAAACATGTTTACGAAATGGTGGGTCTTTTTGTGGTGCCATCTCCTCTCCCTCTTCTCTTTGTCCTCTTTGTCTTCCTCATAGAGATAACTTAAGGCATGTGTGGTGGTTTGCATGAAAATGGTTTTCATGGGTCCATAGGGAGCAGCACTGTTAGGAGATATGGCCTTGTTGGAGTGAATGTGGCCTTGTTGGAGGAATTGAGTCACTGAGGGTTGACTTTGAGGTTTCAGATACCTGTCAATCTAGAAGTAGAACTCTTGGCTCCTTTTCTAGCACCATGTCTGCCTCCATACTGCTATGTTTCCCACCATGATGATAATGGACTAAACCTTTGAACCTGTAAGCCAGCTCCAATAAAACATTTTCCTTTATAAGAGTTAATGTGGTCATGTTGTTTCTTCACAGCAATAGAAACCCTAACTAAGACATCATGTTAGTATTGCTTACAGAGTAATTTATTAAACTGTGCTATGGATATAGATACTATTGTATTATCCCTTTCTTCTAGTTTTCTCACTGTTACTTTGATTAAACACTGCCCAAAAGCAACCTAAAGGAGGAAAGGGTTATTTGACTTACAGTTCCCAGGAAAGAATCCTTGGAGGAACACCACTTCTGGTTCACTTGGAGGGTCATGCCTAACTAGATTGCTTATACATTTCAGGTCTACCTGCCCCGTAATGGTGCTGCCTCCATATCAATTAACAGTCAAGAGAATCCTCTGAAGATAAGATATGATCTGGGCCATCTCTTAACTAATGTTCCCTTGTCAGATAACTCTGGGTTGTCTCAAGGTGACAGTTAAAGCTGGTGACTAGGAAATTCTTACATCCATCTGTCCATCTAGCCATCTAGCCATCTCTCCATTCATCCATCCATCCATCTATCTAGACTAGGCTGACTTCAAACTTACAAAATTAACTTGTTTGAATTTTTAAATGATCTATACAAATTATAGACATTTTGCCCATTTGCCCTCTGAATATTTCAGTTTATACTTCATAAAACCAAGGATTTCTATCATGCACTGTACAATATCCAAGTCAGAATGTTAACATTGAAATGATGTTATATAATTTTAAGTATTTAAATTTTTTCCTTTATTTTAAAGATTTATTTATTTATTTTTGCATAGACACCTGCATGCTGGAAGAGGGTATTAGACCCCATTTTAGATGGCTGTGAGTAACCCTGTGATTTCTGAGAAATGAACTCAGGATCTCTAGAAGAATAGCTAGAGCAGTCAATTCCTGAGCCATCTCTCTAGCCAAATTTTAAGTAATTTATATCTAGACCTTATTGATATTTTGCCAGTTGTTCAATAATGTTCTTTAAAGCTGAAGAAATGTAAAATTATTGTTGAATCTAATTGTTATGTCTTAGTCTCCTTTATTTTAGGTTTTCTTTGTAGTTCATGACTGGAGTTTTTGAAGAGTCAGGTATTTGGTAGGATGTCTCTCAATTTAGATTTCTTTGGGGTTTCTTCATGAAATATACTGTGAGAGTCACATCTCAGGCAGATATGCTCAGTTCTTCCCAGTGGGTGGTATCAGGAGGCATATGGCTTGGTCAGTCCTATTGCCAGCAGTGTGATTTCCATTTAGCCTGCCAGGATTCTTGACCACAATTACTCTCTATTTATGAATATTGTGTTTGGGATGCATTTTGAGATGTGTAACCATTTTGCACTCCTCACTACTTTTATCATACATTGAATTTTTTTTTTCTTTTTTGAGATAGGGTCTCTGTATATAATGCTGAGTGTTCTGAAACACTCTGTGGACCAGGATGGTCTTGAACTCACAGAGATCTTTCTCCCTTTGCTTCCTAAGTGCTGGGATAAAAGGTGTGTACCACCACACCCAATGATGATTCTTGTGTGAGTTACTATTACTATAATTTTGTTAACTATCAAGTTTCTAATTCCAGTTTTCTTCTTATGTCTATTAGCTGGCTTTCTACTTCTAGAAAGAAACTTTGCATTTATGTTATGAAAAAATACATACAAATGTGGACTCTTAAGTCATATTTAATCAATAGGTTATATTCTGTACCTGATATTTTTCAAGGCTCAAATTTCCACAGATTTGGCTAGTAAGAATCTCTCTCTAAATTTATTTTATGTGTATGTGTGTTTTGCATGTGTACCAAATGCCTCATGTCTGTGGAGGCCAGAATAAAGGTACCTGGAACTTGAGTTAAGATGGTTGTAATCTGCTTTTGGGTTCTGGGATTTGAACCTGGGTCCTCAGAAAAAGCAGCAAGTACCCTTAAACTCTGAGCTGTATCTTCATCCTTTCCCCAGTATGAATGTCTTAAAGATGGCTCATGTAGACTTTCACTTTGTTACTCTTCATTGAACACATTTTTTTTTTTTTTTTTTTTTTTTGCAAATGGTTTTTAGGGTTTGCCTACATGATGCCAATGCTCTAGTCCATTTTCTTCACTGACCTTTGGTTCTGTTGGGTGGAGAAACTTGGATCTCAGCACTCAGTGTATTTATTTGTAACTGCAAATGTTTAAGCCTCTTGTCAGCTAGTCTATACATGATGAGTTTTGCCAGGACCATTACATGCCATCCCCCCACCCCCCGGCTTCATGTTATTTCTGTGCCCTGAGATTGCATCACTGAGAGTATCTGGAGAGATTGCTAACCAAAATCTTCACTGGGCAAAAAGTTTTAATTGCTCTCAATTATGGTCTTTTCAGAGAATATTTAACTTAATGTCTTTTCCCTTTTATTTTATTGTTTCACTTATTTATTAAATAAAGATGTATATTTGCCCTTAATTGAGAATTTTCCTCTTGGCAGTGGAGCAAGGCTAAAGGTGATTCTTATTAAGTTGGTACTCATTTGGATTGTCCATTTGTCTGGATTTGATTTGAGATGATGTTTAGTCTTGCTTTGTAAAGAGGCCTGTACTGAGTATTTTTGTGTTCATTGCCTAGAATGTCCTTTCAAAGGCTGACGTAGTGCTGCTATTTGGGGTGTGGGAATTCAGCTATAAGGAGTTGGTTTATGTGAGAGTCTGGCTGGGCTTTTATTTTCTTTTCTACTCAAAGTTTGTTTTACATTTCTGTCATTTAAGATTTGATTTTTTTTCCCTTGAAGAGGAAAACTACATTACAATGCTGAATTTTTCATTTATTGTTATTTTATGATGCATCTATCAAACTGTGAGCTGAATTCTTCTTAGAGAAAGTAATAAAGCTTGCAATATGCAGCTGACTATTGATACATTTTTTTAAAAACATAGAAATATATCCAAATTCAAAGTTGAAGGACAAATTATATTTCTTTTCATTATATAACTGTGGTTTCTAATAGCCTTTCCCTCCACTCTTGATTATGTCTTTTAGCATTTAGAACAATCTGTGTGTATGTATGTATAAGTTCACTGGCACAGCATTAGAACTTTTTAGCGATGGACTCCATTTAAATAATGAGAGCTTTAAGAACTTTTTGTTGTCTTAAGTATGCTATGCACACTAGCATTTTTCTTGCTACCCAGTCTTCCAAACTCCTATCAACTGTGTGAAAATATTTTTTGAAAGTTTATATGAAGAATAGCATAGCCTTGTAAGGAATATCATAAAACAAAATATGCACAGTTAGATGGACAAGTAATAAGTTTCTGTTATCTACCTGGTATGATGATATACAGTTGAGAAATACATGTATATAAAACAGCTATAAAACAAAAAGTACTTTTAGCATTACCAAATTGGATATGATGAAACGAATTGTAATTGTAATTCTGTGATAAAGTCAGGATGTTTTTGCTACAACATCCATTTTTTTTTGAATTGGGAACATATGCTTGTTAGCATGATTTTTCCCATGTTTTAAGTGCTTTGCAATTAACCAGTCAATTTGCCACTGCTTCCGATAGAAATGGGTGATCTAATTTCAAAGGTTGTTCAGAGAGCAAACCACATTAATCACACTTTTGGTCTTTGAATAATGTCCAAATTGTTGATATTTTTGATCACAGTTTTGTTCCAAATATTTTATAAATTGTTTATTATCATAGAAACATTTGTAAAACATTACTCATAGTCATTAATGTCAATAGTTTAATAGTTGCTTATAGGTAAATAATGGTGTGACTTTGAGTAATCCACTTCATTGTTCACAACACCGTTTTGCTCACAGTAATAAAATGGGACAATGAAATGCATTCCTTGTAGTTATTATGAACATAAATGAGATGACATATGAAATATGAGTATTGTTCCTTGAAATAGCAAGTTATGTCTCTGTTATTTGAGCTATGGGGTCCGTGAAATACATTGGTTTTGGGTTTGTTGCATTGGAATCCTGCTGAAGTGTTTGTAACATGAGGGAGGGAGGAAGATGGGTAGATGCAAAACTTTTCCCTTAGTTATGAATCTTCACAATATTAATTTATTCCGTAGTATAAACCAATAGTTATGGGTTATTAAAAATTCACCATGAATCCACAGAATTTAGTATACTTGATATGTTTAAATCCATTGCACTTTCAGATAGTAGGAATACTTGTCTTATGTTATTCTTCATTCCCAGGTATTCTCAATGGGTAGGAACAAGCATTTGAATAAAATAAAACTTAAAAATACTGAGTCTACATTCTTATTTTAATTAAGAAAGTGTATGTGTTTGTGTGTGTTGCATGCACATGCACACATGTATAGTACTACATGTTATGGCATGCATGTGGAGGACAGAGGGCAATTTGGGGAGTCAGTTCTGACATTTCACCCACTGAGGCATGGTGTCTTATGTTTCTGTTATGCTGTCTATTCCAAACTAGCTGGCCTGTGTGCTTTCAGGTTATTCTCCCTCCTATCTTGGCCTGCATCTCAGAGTAAGAATGCTGCTATTACAAATGCATATCACCATATCAGGCTTGGATTGTAGGGATAGAACTCAAGTCATCAGGTTCTCATTAAAATTGCTATTACCTGCTGAGTTATCTTTCAGACCCTATTATCATTTTAACTCTTCACACTATAAAACAAAAACAACCAGCTGAGAAAAGAAGCAATGTGCAGATATTTAAATACATTTGACATACTTTATTATTCATCCCAACATATTTTATTGCCTTTTGCTCTCCTAGGTAATGGTCTATTGTTAGAATTTCTGCAGCTTTTGAAATATTGGTATTACTTAACTGTATCAACATATTTATATTGAGTTTTTATGTTTGCTACTGGCACAGGTATACACATCTTTGAAATATATTTCTTCATATCCATGACTGCCTGTCACTGACATGCTGTGTGTCTTGGAGAGAATCAGATACAAGACAGTGGAGATGGAGAAAATGTGTAAAATAGCATAAACTAAAGAGCTGTTTATGTCTGCAGAACAACTATACTGAATGTAAATAGTTCTGGAGATGTGGTAAAAGATAAATGGACATATGAATTGTGAAATGGCTATGTCATAAATAACCCAGTTATATCATGTTAAGGAATATTATTATTTTATGCCTATATATAACTGAACAATAATTTCAGTATGCAAATAACTTGATCAGATCTTTTTAAGTTCTTTGTATCATGCCACCAGAGGAAATTGAGGCAGGTGAGCAGTAAGTAAGGGCATAGGAGCTCAGGTAGATGGGGGAGATAACTGGCAAGTCAAATAATCAACCAGGAATTACTGAAAAGTTTGATATGATCAAGGAATAAAAGAAAAGAATTTAGGGTAGCTCAGGTTTGTAAGGAGTATGGTTTTTCCTCCCGCCGCCAGTCTTGTCCCGCCGCCAGTCTTGTCCCGCCGCCGCGCCAGCCCCAATTAATGCACAGAGACTCTGTATTTGATACAATGCTATTGGCCAGGTACTAGTTTCTTAACAGCTAGCTCTGTCTTAAGTATTAACCCATTTCTATTAATCTAGTATTTCCACGTGGTCTTCTCTTACCGGGAGCCGGCTGGCATTCTGCTTTCTCCAGACTCTCCATCCTGACTCCTCCTTACTACTTCCTCTTTCCTCCTGGTCTCCTAGTCCCTCCTACCTTCCTTTCCTATTGGCCAACATATACAGAACATATATAGAATGATATCTCCCATCACAGGTTCCTTGATTGTGTGTATGTTGAGGTGTGTTTTTCATGAAATGTGATAGTGAAAATAGGAAAATGGACAATTTTGGTTAGTGGCATGTGAGTTTGAGCTAGGATGTGATTTATGTTTAGGGAATCAACAGCTTCTAGTATTTCAGACTTTTAGATGTCAGTACAAGTACAAGTATACATAAACATCTTTATATTTAAGAATGCACATTTGATATAAGATTATAGCATGTGATTATAAGCAAATGATTTGATTTTTAAAAAATAAAAATGGGAATGACACTAACTTCTAGGATTTTTTGTGTGTGAAATAAATGATGTAATTTACAAATTTATAACAGTGTCATTACCCTTTTAGACATAGAGATAGACAATGCCTTGTTTTCCATACTGTCTCAGCCTCCAGATGTTGGCTTACAGTCATGCACTGCCTTTCCTTGCACTTTATAAAGAATATGTGACCTCACAAAGCAAGAATTAAGGTAGGGGACTGAAAAAAACCTAAATGAGTGATGCTTCCTTTTGTTCTCTTTTCTTTTATTATCAGGCTAGAGCCTCATAATAAGCTCTTGATTACTTAGAAGCATCAAATTGCCCTTAGGCTGATCTCTATCAAGAGAGCTGGCTTTGGAGCAGGTGTATGTAAACACTGAATGCCATTTAGATGCAGAGCCCCACCCCAGGAATGGGTTCTATGAGCAACATTTATTCAGTTACATTCTTCTGGGGTGTGTGTAGAGACTCTTATCAGTTTCTCAAAGGGATTTGACTTCCCAAAGGGTAAGAATTGGTAGAGACAGTATTGACATTGTGAGGGGACACAGAGTTACAGATAGCATGGATGCCCATGTTAGTGCTGCTTTCTAAGATCCTGAAGGGGAGGAAGAAAGACATGAAGCGAGGCACTATTAGGAAGAAAAATAAATGAAATTAGGACCAAACTTTTACTCACATTCTTAGCATTCAAGATTTACTTTATAGTCAGTGTTCATAGAAGCCACGAGATGGCGAGCTTGTTCCTCAGAGTGATTGTAAGTCAGATGGGGGTGGGGGAGCAGGAAGAGAGGAAAGAGGAGAGACAGAGACAGAAAGGAGAGGACAGTGTACTTTTCTACAACTGCCTTAATTTTCCTTACCTCCTTAATTTCAACACAAGAAGAATTGATAGATTTTTTTTCTCTGTTAACTTTGGATCATGTTTAATATTGTAAAGATAAATTAAAAAACTGTTTAGATTTCATATTCAGATCAATAATTATAGTTTTCATGTTATCAACAGAGAAATCTAATTGAAAATCCTATTGTCCAAACTTTTGACATTATTAATAACATTTAAATAGTTAAGTATTAGGTAAAAAGAGAATAATTTTTGGATCACACACATACATGTATATACACACGCATAATTACTATTATTATGTTTGTACTTGAGACAGGGTCTTTATGTAGTGTAGCTGTTTGGGAACTCACTTGTAAGCCAGGCTAGCCTCAAGCTCACAGAGATTGGCCTACTTCTGCCTCCCAATTGCTGGGATTAATGATGTGCAACCACATACCCAGCTTTATTATATAATAATATTATTATTACCACATTTTTTTTGTCCAATGAGCAAGTGCTAAGTTCCAACTTTAAAAAAAAATTCCATTTTTTTTTTTGTGGATGTCAGACAACTTAATTTAAATATTTAGGATTTCTATTCTCATTACTTTGACTTACCTCAAAGTAGCATATTTTTTATGCTATTCTAAATATTGGATGGAAGAATGTAAGCTAGTATATTATTGGTGAGTTAATATATATTTATTGATTAATATTTAATGTTCAATGTGAAATTCACTCTGCTTACACTGTGCAGTCAAGTTGATTGTGTGAGATAAATGTTAGTACAGTTATTGAGGCTCAGGGAGATTAAATGAATTTTTGATGATTTAATAGTTGGCAGAACCAGAATTTGAATCTAAATTTTTTTCAACTATAAAGCTTACTCTGTTTTTCTTTGTACCTACTATCTCCAATGTAACTGTTTTTTTTTTTTTAACTAGAAACATTTGGAAATGACAATTTAAAGTAATTAGGGTATCTGTGCTTCACTCTTATTATGAGCTGAACAAAAAGAATTTACATCACAAGGCAACTGGTTTGGTATGCTTTTATTTTATAATCTGTTTGGTATTTCTTTTGAGCCTATGTGTCTGCAAAATCATCTAGAAGATTCCATTTAGAGTTGTGCTGATGCTGAGAGGCCTTAGTTACTCTCATCTGAGGATTTGGACCTCTGGCTAGTAGCACATATTGATTTTCCTAAGGTTGCACTCATTGAAACCTCATCCTCCTTGTGACTCCTGTTGAGTTCACAGGTGGTTTAGCAAGCACAGTGTTTCTTCTGTGTTCCAGCAGCTTTGCTCTGCTCCAGGATGATGTTTTATGCAGGGAATGACATTGCAGCAAAAACTGAAGCCTGCTCTAGTGTACCACTTACACTAGGTGCACTGAAATCCATGCACTCATGCTTGGAAGAAATTTCCAGGTTGCTGATTTCCACTTTGTTTCTTGTGTTACTATGATCTCTTCATAGTCTCTCCCTGCCCCTTTTTAATGCTCTAAAGAGTAATAGTTAAGAAATGATAAGCTTTGTTTTTTTTTCACCTGAACAAGGACATTCAAGTATTTTTTTTTATTGTATTTTTTTTTTCATACAATAGTTGTAACTGGAAAGAAGATTGGGTATAGGGGATGATGGTAGGGCAAGGAAACTGGATTGACATGTAAAACAACCTTATTTCAAATTTAAAGGGAAAAAAAAAAAAGAAAAACAGATTGGTTATATATAAGTGAGGATTGAAACTAGATGATAGACATGTTTCATGTGAGGATTTTTATGCACTGTCATTTCTATCAGAGACAATTTATGGTAGCAAATATGTCTGGATAGATTAACTGATGGTTAGATCATGTGAACACTTCTTTTGCTTCTTCATGTAGTTTATAGGTTGATCTTAAAAAAAAAAAACTAATTGTTTTTGAGTAGCAAGTATTTATTTCTCCACTAAGTGTCATCAAATATTATTCTAGAGGCTGAGGATATGGCAGTCAATCAAATAGAAAACATTCCCAGAGGTTACATCTCAGCATGAAAGAAACAACTGTAATAAATAAACAAATATATTACACATCTTTGAGTTAAGAGCTTTGAGCACAAATTGCATAGAGTGTAATGTAGGCTGCTTTCTACAAAGGGCCATTAATTTTTTTGTTTGCTTTTTTTTGTTGTTTGTTTTTTCTTGTTTTGCTAATGAAATGTTAAAGTCAAGGCCTAGAGGGAGGGAAGGAAGGGATGAAGCAGGGGGTACTCCCCAGTGTCTGGTGAAGCAAGTTCCCAAGAAGCCCTTTCTAGATACTTACAAAGCAGACTATGTATATAGAGATGTTGGAAAAGCTCTTCATTTGTTCATTCTCTGGGTAATAAGTGGGATTTGGAGACAGAATCCTACAGTTCCTGATACAACCTTTAGTATTAAACAATAAAAACCAAGACAGAAAAAAAGGAGGAGAAAAGAGCACTCATGATTTTTGATTTTGTTCTTCCTTTCTGAACAAAAAAAGTCAGAAATAAAAAAAGTGTTGTACTTAAAATGACACTGTTCAGTCATAATTTTTTTTTCTTTTCACACAAGGTCTAGCAATGTAGTATAGGCTAACCTCAAACTCTGGGTCTTGCTTCCTCAGCCTCCTGAGTGTTAGGGTTACATGTTTGTACTGTACCATCACTCCTAAAATGTGTATATTTTAAAATTTGTCACTTGTAACTTATTTGCTTAGTTGAAAAATAAGTAAACGTAGTCTATGTAAATGCACTTTGCTTCATTCTGTGTACGTTCACCTGGCTAGAAATGGTGTCTTGTGTGCTATCTTTCTTATTTTATTTTAAAAATTGTTGACAACTAAATAAAGCCATTTAAAAATGTTCTAAAGGCCAAATAAAACACTCCTGAAGGTGGTATATACTCAGCAATTCAACAGGTTTTTGTTTTCCATAATATAATATACTAATTTTTATTGTCTCCATCAAGGGTTCATACAGATCTAATTGGAGCAATGTTGCATAATTTCTGGAGGTTAATTGTTTTAGTATATTTTCACACCCTATGTAATACTGAATGTACGTTCTTGTTGCAGGATATGGCCAGACAGGGCCCATGTCTCAGAGAGCAGGTTATGATGCTATTGCCTCTGCTATGTCTGGTCTGATGCACATTACAGGGCCCGAGGTAGGTATTCCTAGAACATTCTTTTATTTATTTATTTATTTTACATGTAGATCCCAGTTCCCTCTCCCTCCTTCCCTTCCTCTTACCCTCTCTGCCCACTCACATGCACCCTGACCACCCTCCCTTCCCATTCTCCAACCCCAACTCCACATGTAGGGCAATGCCATCCAGGTGGGGTCATGTAAATCAGTCAAGTCATTTGAAGTAGGGACTAGGACTTCTGCTCTAGGTTAAGGCAGTATCCCTCCATGGGGGATGTGTCCGCAATGTCCTTTTGTGCACCAGGAATAATACATCCTGGTTCCACTGTCTGAGGTCCCTTAGGCTGCTCAGTCCTTCTAGCTGAGACCCATATTCAGGGTTTCTGAGTCAGAACCATGCTGGCTTCCCAGCTATTAGTCTGGGGGCCCGTTAGCTCCTCGTTCAGGTAAGCTGTCTCTATGTGTTTCTGCAACCTGGTCTTGTCCTCTCCCTCTGCATCTGGATTCATGTTCGACTCAGGGTTTAGTTATGGGTGTTTGCTTCTGTTTCCAACAGTTACTAGATGAGGGCTCCATCGTGGTGAATTAGTTAGTTGTTGATCTCACTATCTGGAAAGGGTATTTATGGTAGCCTTTCCACGGTTGCTCAAATTATTAGTTGGTGGCAGCCTTGTAGGTCTGGATTTCCTCTGTGTCTGTTGTTATGTTCCCCTTTTCATTTCTGATTTTGTTAATTTGCATGTTTTCTCTCTGCTTTTTCATTAGTTTGGATAAAGGTTTGTCTATCTTGTTGATTTTCTCAAAAAGCCAACTCTTTGGTGCATTGATTTTTTGGTACTGTTTTTCTGGTTTCTATTTTGTTGATTTCAGCCCTCAAGTTGATTATTTCCTGGTGTCTACTCCTCCAGGGTGAGTTTGCCCCTTTTTGCTCTAAGGCTTTCAGTTGTGCTGTCAATTCTCTTATGTGACCATCCTCTGTTTTCCTCATATGCGCACTTAGTGCAATGAACTTCCCTGGTAACACTGTTTTCAAGGTGTCCCATAAATTCGGGTATGTTGTGTTCTCATTCTTGTTGAATTTTAGAAAGTCCTTAATTTCTTTCTTTATTTCTTCTTTGACCCAGGAGTGGTACAATTGTACATTGTTCAGTTTCCATGAGTTTGCAGGTTTTCTGCTATTTGTGTTGTTGTTGAATTCCAATTTTAAATCATGATGGTCTGATAAGATACAGGAGACTTTTCCAATTCTCTTGAATCTGTTGAGGTTTGTTATGCCACCTAGTATGTGGTCGATGTTAGAGAAGGTTGCACGTGGAGCAGAGAAGAAGGTATATTCTTTTGTGTTTGGATGGAATGTTCTATAGGTGTCTGTTAACCTCAGTTGAGACATAACTTCTGTTAGTTTTTTTGTTTCTTTGTTGAGTTTCTGATTGGCGGTCCTGTCTAGTGGTGAGAGTGGTATGTTGAAGTCTCCCACATAAATGTGTGAGGTTTTATGTGATGTTTGAGTCTTAGTAGCATTTCTTTTATGAATGTGGGTGCCTTTGTATTTGGGGCATAGATGTTCAGAATTGAGACTTTTTTTTGATGGATTTCTCCTGTGATGAATATGAAATGACCGTCTTCATCTCTTTTGATTAATTTTGGTTTGAAGTCTAACTTGTTAGATATTAGGATAGCCATGTCTGCTTGTTTCTTGGGTTCATTTGATTGGAAGATCTTTTCCCAACCCTTTACCCTGAGGTAATGTCTATCTTTGAAGCTTAGATATGTTTCTTGTATGCAGCAGAAGGATGGATTCTGTCTTTGTAACCATTCTGTTAGCCTGTGTCTTTTTATAGGTGAGTTAAGACCATTAATGTTGAGGGTGAGTAAGGCTGTTTGATTGTTGATGCTTGTTTGTTTTAGATTTGTTTTTGACAGTGGTGTTTGGCAGTGAATATATTTGTCCTGCTTTACGCGTGGTTTCTGGTGTAGTGAGATTATTTGTTGCCTACATCGATGTGGGTATAGTTAATGTCTTTGGGTTGAAGTTTTCCTTCCAATACTTTCTGTAGGGCTGGATTTGTAGATACGTATTGGGAAATTTTGGCTTTGTTATTAAATACCTTGTTTTCTCCATCTATAGTGATTGAGAGTTTTGCTGGGTATAGTAGCCTGGACTGTCGTCCATGGACTCTTATTACTTGTAGAATATCTATCCAGGACCTTCTAGCCTTGAGGGTTTCAATATAGAAGTCAAGTGTAATTTTGATAGGTCTGACTTTATATGTTACCTGTGCTTTTTCCTTCGCTGCTCTTAATATTCTTTCTGTATTCTGTATGCTAGGTGTTTTGATTATTATATGTCGAGGTGTCTTTTTTCTTTGGTCCAGCCTATTTGGGGTTCGGTATGCTTCTTGTACTTTCATGGGCATGTCCTTCTTCAGATTTGGAAAGTTTTCCTCAATGATTTTGTTGAATATGTTTTCGGTACCTTTGAGCTGGGCTTCCTCACCTTCCTCTATGCCTATTATTCTTAGGTTTGGCCTTTTCACGGTGTCCCACATTTCCTGGATGTTTTGTGTTAAGGATTTGTTGGATTTATGATTTTGTTTGGTCGATGAATCTATTTCTTGTAGTTTATCTTCCGTGCCTGAGATTCTCTCTTCCATCTCTTGAATTCTGTTGGTTATGCTTGAGTCTGTAGTTCTCGATTTTATGCCCAGTTTTTCTATTTCCAGCATTCCTTCAGTTTGTGTTATCTTTTTTCTCCATTTCAGTTTTCAAGTTTTGAACCGTTTTCTTCACCTCCTTGTTTTTTCTTGGCTTTCTGTACTTCCTTTGCTTTCCTTAAGGAATTTGTTCATTTATTCCACTTTTTTGTTTGTTTTTTCCTCCATTTCTTTAAGGGATTTTCTCACATCTTCTTTGAGGGCCTCTATCATTTTTATGACGGTATTTTTTAAATCATTCCCTTCTGCTTCCTCTGCTTTGTTGTTGTGTTCCGTTCTAGTTGGTGTAGATTCCCTAGATTCTGGTGGTGTCATGCTTGTCTTTCTGTTGTTAGGTGTTTTCTTGTATTGCTGTCTTCCCATAGCTTCCTCCAGTAGGTGTTGGTGGGGTCTCTCCCTCTCTCTATGGTACTTCCCTGGTGGACTTAAGTGGTCAGAGATTCAATATCTGTAGCTCTGGGTGGTCCAAACTCTATAGGAGGTCTCTCCTCAGAAAGGGACCCAGGGATGGGGTCAGGGCTGAGGATCCAGTAGAAGATGCCACTAGCCAATGGCTGGAAGTAGAGGACAAAGGCTGTGCTAAAACTTGGGAAGTTTCTGCACGATAGTCTGATCTCCCTGGAAACTTGGATTCTCCAGCTGAGGCTTCTTTCTTTAGCAGAGGCCCTGCTTTGGGGGTCAAGGATCTTGCCGGCAGGAACTCAGAGTGGACCTGCAGAGATAGGTGGATCTCTGGGAGGGGCCCAGGACTCCACCAGAGGACTGGAGGTGGGGTCAGAGACCATGCAGGTGGAAATTACGGGTGGTCCCGCATGGATAGGCAGGTCTCCTTTGTTCAGAGTTGTTCAGCAAACTCCCCAAAGTAGGGTGGACTGTTGGCTCTACCCTCTGTCCCAGTGCTCAACCAGAGTGGCAGGACAGTGGGCAGGGTAGGGCACAGGGTAGGAGGGGCAGGCTCGTGGTGGGGATGGGTGGGGGTGTATCAGAGGTCCAGTGGTGCTCTCAAAGGGGACAGGACACAGGAGCAGCGGGATCAGGGGCCAACCCAGGGGTGGATGGGGAGAGGTTATAGGGGAGAGGCCACCCTAATTGGGCCCAGACTCACTTCTAGCCAGTGGGTGGTAGAAGAGGACAAAGGCTGAGCTGAAACTTGGGAAGGTTTTGTAGGATAGTGGGATCTCACTGGAGACTGGGACTCTCCAACTGAGGCCTCTTTCTTTAGCAGAGGCCCTGCTTTGGGGGTCAAGGATCTTGCTGGTGGGAACTCCGAAAAAATTTTCTTAAAGTGACTGACATAGTTGTGTAGTTGTGTATTACAGTCTGAATTATTTGACACTATAGTCCATCTCTATTGATGGTGTGTTGCAGGATTTCTAAAAGAATATAGGTGTCCAAATGAGTTTAGTTAGATCAAAGCAAAGACTTTTGGGGAAAATGACATGAATATTATTAAAATAAAACAAGCTCAGTATAACAGCCTACTAGATAGAACTAAAAGGCATCCATTTAAAAACAAATGGGGTTGGTAGGCTTAAAGACCTTCTACATCAGGTATCCCTACCCTGAGTTACTTTCTTTAGTTAACTCTAGGCAGATCACTGCACTGCTAGGGTAAACTGAGGCAGAGTGACCTCTTTTAACACCTTATATTTAATTCAAAGCAACTATGAGGTTCTAATGTCTTAAGATACAAGGCTCTTTGTACTTCTATCTTTTGATGTTTCATTTTTAGTCACGGAAAAAATGTATACAGCCTTTCCTTAAAATAATGCGGGGGTCATTTTCCTTTTGTTCACTGAGAGAACAGAGTATAGACATTATCTCTCTTTGTTCAATCTCTAGGTTTTCTTTTGGGAAAGACTTCATTATTGTTAGCAATTGTATTTAAAAGGACTGCACTCAATTGGGAATATGTGAAAACATTTGGGACCTATCAATTCTTATCCAAGTGCTGAACAGAATGAAAAAGTACTCAGGCGAAGGACTTCTGTGGCTCCATTGGTGAATTGCAACTGCACTGCAATCTGATAGGGAAGCCACATAGTGTATTCTCAGCCTTGTGACTTTCAAAGTTTATTTCTTAGTTTCAATTGATTTTTTTTCACCTACTTTTCCCCTTCATACCCACTTTACCACAGTACACACACACACACACACACACACACACACACACGCACGCACGCACACATATTTATTTCTGAACATTCTTACTCCTACTTTCAGTCCTCTCTCTCTGTCTCCTTTTGTATTGGCCACCTTCCCATTTCCCCAACTAATATCTCATTTCCCACATTTCCCCTTTCATATTAGCACTATACATCTGTTCTCTTCTCTAATACCATTCCCACCATGGTGCCTTTTTACTTCCCTGGTTTCTGAGGTTACTCCAGGTTACATACTCATATCTGATGATTTGGAACTAGAAACCACATATAAGAGAGAACATGTGGCATTTGTTTTTCTTACCTGTGTTGCAATATTTTTTCTGCTTCCATCCATTTACTTACAAATTTCATTTTTCCTTACAGCTGAATAATACTTCATAATGGTATACCACATTTTCCTTACTCATTTATCAATTGAAGCACATTTGGATTGTTTCCATTTCCTAGCTGTTGTGATCAGAGACCCTACATGTCAATTATTGTTCATAATTTCTTCATAATAAAGTACTACTCAGAAAGATCAGAATAACATTTTAGGAATAATAATAATATAATTATATAATTTTTTCCCATTCACTTTACTCTCTTAAAGTTCTCCCAAGTACCTTTCCTATAATGCTTCCCATCCCCCTTACTACTTCTGAGATTTATGTCCTCTTTTTCTTTATTTTTTATAAGTATACAGTTGCTTTATATATAACATTTCATAAAACACATAAACATAACCTTTTGAATATGTTAAGTGTTGCTTGAATATATTTGATTTAAGGGCTTACCACTTGGTATTGAATAACTAATTAGGAGGTTTATCACTGAGGAAGACTGATTCTTCCTCTCTCAGCAGTCATTAGTTGTCTGTAGTTTTTTGTATAGGGATTTGGACCTGTGAAATTTCCCCCTTTTCTTTTAGCATGATTTCCTTCTCTTTGAGTGAGCCTTAAGTATAATTAGAGAGCTATTGGTTAAAACCAAGATACGGGTACCAGTTTTGAACATTTACTAGTATCTTGTAATTTTGTGCTGGTAATTTTGGTTCATAGGCATCCTGGCTGGGTAGGGCTTTTAGTTGGATCCTTCCCTTAGCAGCTTGCATAGCAGTTTCTAGTACTATGAATGGTAGTCCCTAGAGAGAAGGTTATCAAATCTAGCTTGTGCCCTATCTCCCCTCATTGGAAAGCCTCCTCCCATCTTCCCATTTACTTGTCATTATGGGTATTCCAAATTAAACACATTTATTTGAAGATTTAATGCTGGCATCCATGGATAAGAAAAACATGTAATATTTTTCTTTCTGGATTTGGGTTACTTTACTATAATGATTGCTTCCAGCTCTATCCATTTACCTGTGAATTTAATAATTTTATTTTTCTTAAGATCTGATTATTATTCATATATATATATTATATCACATTTTTTGTCATCTATCTGTTGATGGACATCTATACTGTTTATATTTCATGACTTGTGAATAGAGCATCAATAAATATAGATGAACAAGTATCTTTATGGTAGGATATGGAGTTCTTTTGGCATGTGGTAAAAGAGCTGGATAGTGGATTCATTTTTAGCTTTTTGAGGAACCTGCACACTGACTTTCATAGTGGATACATGGGTTTGCAGTAATGCCAGCAGTGAATAAGTTTTCCTCTTTCCACCCATCCACACTTGCACTTGTCATCATTTTATTTATTTTTATTTTTTATTTTTGAGTAAGGGAAAGGAAACACTTTAAACAAAAATTTTTATTTACTATTTTTTTTTCTTATTTTACACATCGATCCCAGTTCTCTCTCCTTCACATCCTCCCATGCCCCCCACAGATGCCCCTATCCCATCCCTCATTTTCTCCCCAGGGAGGGTGAGGCCTTCCATGAAGGATCATCAAAGTCTGTTAAATCATTTGGGGTAGGGCCTAGGGAAAGAAACAAATTTATTTATGTATGTACGTATGTATTTATTTGTTTGTTTGTTTGTTTTTAGAGGCAGAGTTTCTCTGTATTGCTTTGGAGCCTGTCCTGAAACTTGCTCTGAAGACCAGGCTGCCCTCAAACACACAGAGATCTGCCTGCTTCTGCCTCCCGAGTGTTGGTATTAAAGGCATGTGCCACCAATGCCCAAGGGAAAGAAACATTTTTTTTGAAAAAAAAATTTTAACTTAGCCATTCTGACTTGGGTAAGATGAAATCTCAAAGTAGTTTCAATTTTAGTTTCTCTGATGTCTAAGGATGTTGAACATTTTAAAAAAGTGTTTCTCAGTTACTGTATTTCATGTTTTGAGAAGTCTCTTTTACATTCTATGTACCATTATATATTAGTTTTTGTATTTTCTTGTTTTTTATTTTTGAGTTCTTTATATATTCAAGATACTAACATTTCATCAGATGTATATAGCTAGTCATTTTTTTTTTCATTTTGTGCATTGCTACTTCACTGAGTGATGGTACACTTTGATATATAGAAACTTATTATTTTTCTGGGGTACATTTGTAAATTTGTGGATCTTGATGCCTGTGCTATTGGGGTCTTGTTTAGGAAGTCCTTTCCTGTGCCCATGAGTTCAGGCACATTCCCTATTTTCTCTTCTGTCAGGTCAAGACATCCGAATCTCTTTATTTGGCCTATCTAGTTCTTTTTTAAGACAATCTGTTTATTAGTTAAAATTTGGTTTTGAAAATAACCTCTGTCACTCTTTGGGGTTTGTCTGTGGTTTAAGTCTAATAGTGTTGCTTTTATGCAATTAGGCAGCTACTTTTGGTGCATGTAAGTTTAGGATTGTTACATCCTATTCTTGGGCTTTTTCATCAATGAGAAGATAAAGTGTTCCTCTCATCTAATTTGTTTTGGTTTGAAGTCTGTTTTGTCAAGTGTTAGAATACTACGGTACTAACTTCTTGGTTCATTTGCTTTTAATACCTATAGTGGTCTGTATCACTAATCATGAGGAGTGTATCTTGAGGGCAGCAACAAGATGGATTTTCTGATTCTCTGATCCAATCTGTTAGTCTGTGGGTCTTTATTGGGAAGTTGAGTACATACATTAAGTTACTGTTTAAAAACGTGTATTAATTTCTGACATTTTGTTGCTGTTGTGATCTTCTATTAGATTTCTTTTGATTAAGTTTCCTGAAATTGTTTACTGTTCCTTGGATTTTCTTGGGAGTGTTTAAACTTCTCTTCAGAATTAAATATTTCTTTCAGTATCTTTTGTAGAGCTGGCTAATAAAAAATTAGCTTTCTCCTCCAATTATGACTTAAGTCTTTGTTGGAGATAGTAGTCTAGAATGATACCTTTGCTTCTAAAAAGTCACAGAACATTGGTACCAAAACCTTCTGGATTTTATGGTCTCCATTACAAAATCTGCTGTAATTCTGATGGGTCTCCTTTGTGTGTGAGTTGATCTTTTTCTCTTACTGCTTTCATTATCCTTATTTTTTTTTGCTATGTATATTTGATGTTTTGACTATTATGTGCTATATGTAGTTTCTTTTCTGCTTCCCTCTGTTTGTTATTATCCATGTCTCTTGGATCTTGATAAGCATCTCCTTTCATATATTAGGGAAGTTGTCTTCTTGTGTAGTTTTGTTGAAAATATTTTCTGGGCCTTTGGCTGTGTCTCTTCTTTTTATACCTATTATTCTTAGGTTTTTCTTAGAGGTGCATGTGTTCCTCTACTTTAGATTGGACATTTACTTTGATTGTGTGAACAGTTTATTCTATTTTGTCTTAAAGAATTGTCATTCTCTCACCCACTTGGTGATATCAATTGGTAAGGCTTTATTCTGATTTTTTTTGTCTGAATTCTGGATTTTTTTTATTTGAATTCTTTAATTTTCCATTTCAAGTTTTATTTCATTTTGGCTTCCTCAAGAAATTCTGTATCTTTATTATGTTCTGTTTTCATATCTTCAATTGTTTTCTTTATTTCATCCAACTGCTAGTGTTTTTCTGATATTCATTATAGCATCTACTCATATCTTCTTTAAGTTCTTTATTAATGTTTTTATTTTTATTTTAACACCAATGTCTTGTACATTAAGTCAGTTTTCTTAATTTTTGATAGAGACTTATCACTTGGTGTATTCATATTTGTATATTTGCTATAGGATCTAGGCATTTGGAATTATATTGTTAGTACTGTTTCTTGGTATGGAAACCTTGCATCTCTATTGTCGAATGAGTGCTTTAAGCTCTGTTTCCTATTACTCTAACTTGTTAGGTGGGCAGCCATTTGTGTGGGGCTTAGTTGAGTCTTTGGGCAATTCAGTCTAAATGTTGAAATGGGTAACAGAAATAATTTTGTCTCTGCTTAAGCTAAGTGCATTTTATAAGGTCAGAAGTAAATTTTCTATAGAGTTTTTTTTTTCTGTAGAGATTTTTACATTTAATCTTCAGGACCTTGGTCAAGAAGTTTTGGACTTTTCCTCAGACTATGGGTACTATTGCTGGTGTGGGTCTAGTATCTCTCTCTGGAGATAAAGGTCCTCAGATTGTATGGATGGCTATTATTTATAGGTGGGTAGTAATGCATTAACCAGACCTGGTAGAATAATTGATGGTGTTTTATTGGGGGAAAGAGCTTACACAGAAAACAAATGACTGACTGTCAGGGCGTTTCTTCTCCAAGGATGCAGATCCTGCCTCCCAAATGCTTTCTGTGACCAGAAGAGGTCCCTGATTTCGGATCCTCTTCTTTTATCTGGTCACATCCACATCTACAATACCCAAGAGGCATAGCCATGGTTACAGGTGCTCAGGCAAATGTATTGGTAGCATATGTTTAGTGTCTATCTACAGAAGGGGCCAAGTGTGTGAAATGTGATGATGGAGTTGGTAGAGGATGGATGGTTGCTGTGATGGTAGAACTTTTGTCTATATGCCTTGGAATGGAGGGAACAAGGGTGTTTTCAGGAGTGGATAGAGTTACCAGTGTGTGTTGGACTTCCCTACTTGATGTGGGTGTGGAGAAAGAGGAGTAGGAAAGCAGGCACATCAGAAATGTTTCTTAGGCAGGTCTAATGGGTGGGGGGGCATAGAATTGCTGGTGTGGATCTGAAGAGGGGCTATCTTTAGGTGGAGGGAGTGTGTAGATGGCAGCACCAGTCTTGTGTCTTTCTAGAGAAGGGACCAGATGTGCCTAGTGGACATGAGTGGTTTGGCCAGAGTGGTCAGAGTTGAGTTGGAAGCAGGGTATATAGGATCCCTGGGTAGGAATGCATGTAGGAATGTGTGACAGGTGTGAATGGCATTGGTGGCTGCTGAGGTTACATCTTTATACCTGAAGAAGATGTGCCAAAGTGGTGTAGGAACAATTTTTTGATGTTTGGTTAAGCTCCTAGCACTAGTTATAGTGAAATTTTAATGATTTAAACTGATTTTCAACATTAAAATATTTTGTACCCATTTTTAGGGATCATAAAGTCTCTGGTTGTCACTGAGGGTCATAACATGGTATTACTATATTTAGCTTTTTATAAATTTCTACAGAAATACATATAAATATTAATAAGCTTGTTTAGTCATTTTTAAATAAAAATTTTAAATTAATTTTTAAAGTGATGAGTTTCATTATGACATTTTCACATATATATGTCATTATGTATCTTTTTAAAATGCATATGTCATTAGGATATTTTAAGGAAATTGAACCAGGCTTTTCTTTTTTTGCCTCCTTCTCTACCTCTTCTTCCTTCTGCTGTTTCTGTTCTAAAACAGCATTACATCTAACAGAAGAAAAATAATGTTTCCACTTTTTTATGGCAGATTAACATTTAAATTAAACATCAGCAATTCATTTATTAATTTTTTAAATAAAATACATGAAAAAGGAACTTCGGATGTGCTTATAAAAATTTCTTATTTCACTTAACTTGGTTAAGGTTGGCTTGTATGCCTCTTATTTTTTTTCACTAAAGATTAGTTTATTTGTTAGGTATATAGTGTTCTGTTTGCATGTGTCCCTGCAGGCCAGAAGAGGCCACCAGATCTCATAACAGATGGTTGTGAGCCACCATGTGGTTGCTGGGAATTGAACTCAGGATCTTTGGAAGACCAGCCTGTGTTCTTAACCACTGAGTCATCTCTGCAGCCCTGCTTGTATGCCTCTTAAGAAATATAGTGGGGGATATACATTCAGTATAAATACATTCCTATAAACTGGTATTCTCAATATGAATATTTTAGATTTATTTATGTGTATGTGTATGCTCATGTGTAGATATGCATGCTTCAAATATATTTTTTTTATTTAGCCACAGAATGTCTCAGAGATATAAGATTATATAATTTAATTTGTGTTTTTTCCCATTAAACTGTCAAATCAGGATGGAGAGCCTGTTCGCCCAGGAGTGGCCATGACTGACCTTGCCACTGGCCTGTTTGCCTATGGAGCCATTATGGCTGGACTCATACAACGTTACCGAACTGGAAAAGGACTATTTATTGATTGTAATCTGCTGTCATCTCAGGTACCAATTCAAATAACATTTATTTAATATAATAATGTATTTGTGGTACACCTCTCTTGATAGAATCCTATGGTCACATGCCATTAAAATTAAAATAGCAAACAACACCCCCCATAAACTGCTTTTTGGTATATTTGTTTTACTATTAAAATAAATGTAAAATCATTTAAAAATCACGACAATTTTGTTACAATTTAAACACTGTTGTTGAATTAGAATTCCTGTGTTTTCTTGTACTAGAATGGTTTTAGTTCTCCTTGTGAGACCACAGTATAGTTTCCTCTATTTCATTGTCATGCGAGCTCTGTAACTTCATTTGGTGCTATTTCTTCACCTTTTATGTGCCATGGACTCTCTTGTTAGTCTGATGAAGTATATGGACCTTATCTTGGCATCATACTTTTGAGTTCATAAGATGAGATAATTTAATTACATATGAAGCTATATTCCAAGTCTTCTTTTTACTCTTCATTTTGAGATGGTCTTACTAAGTTGACTGACCTTGAACTCAAAGTCCAGGGAGACTTTGATCATCTTTGGACATCTTTCTGCTTTATCCTCTGGTGATACAATAGTGATTGCAACACCATTAAAAATTTGATGTTAAGAAGAAATGATATTTCAAGAACTATGCAATAGATAATATGATATGAAATGAAAATGATATGAAAGGATGTATAAAATTATCAGTGATCAAGTCATAGATATTGCTAATACTCTGGTGGATTTATTGCTTGTTTTCCTAATTGTTCAGGTCAGAGGTTGATGAAAATAAAGATATCCTTTTTTACACCCATGCTATTTAACTCCTAGAACTCTGTTCATAGACTATCTTCTTTAGTTTAGACAGTTACATTTACAGTGTAGCAAGCACAGGACTGTGAAATAGAAGGGTTAATTCACTTTTAACATGACATTTTGCCTCCTTTACTGGATCAGACCCAGATGCTGTACCATATGTGGACGTTGATTCTGAATAGATAATTTTTCAGGGATAGAAAAAAGAAAATATCTAATTTGTGCAAGGAGACATTTTACTGTGGGAAAATTACTTTCTAGACATAGAGATCTCAGTTGGGAATTTCAGATTTAAGTGGCATACATGGGAAAATAGTAAACTTGGAACACTACATTGGAGATTTTTTTCTCTTAGACAAAATTAAGGAGGTATATTGAAATAAAAAAGTCAGTATGGTTGATGGTAAAAGAGTGTATATGAGTTTTTAACAGCAATGTTGAATCACTGTCTGAATTTTAATGGTTTTCTAAAAGGAAAAAAAAACCCCAAAAAAACAAAACCTCTTCAAATGAGTTATCTTGTGTCTCCAAGAAAGCCTTGGTGGTAGTTATGGGAAGACACTAAAAGTCTTTGCTTGTGTTAATAGCTGTAATTAGCCTGAAGAAAGTTAAGTAACCACATAAAACTTATATATCCAGCAAATGTGGAAGACATGAAAGTTTCATAGGTGTGTGATATGTGTAATCTTATAGGGCTCTGAGCATCATAGATCATGCTGTCTGTGTCTTCAATGCTTAACAGTTCTGAACATAAGATTTCTTTTATTTTTCATTTTTCATCAAGCCTCCCAAATAATGTAGTCAGTTTTGTCTATACTAACTTCTTTATATTCAATTATTAAAGAATACATTAGCTTTGAAAACAATTATCTATTATTGTATAGATAATAGAGGCTAAAAAAATTCTTTGAGCACTGAATTGGTGATTCCCCATGTGGAATATATTCCCACCTGTAAGACTGCTTTATAATGTGTAAATTCATGCCCACATACACACATATATTTGTAGATGGAAGTTTCTGTCCCACCCCATCCTTCAGCCTTTCAGTCCCAAATAAACACATAGAGGCTTATATTAATTATAAACCGTTTGGTTTATTGCTCAGGCTTATTACTAACAAGCTCTTACAACTTAAATTAACCCATAATTATTCTCTTTGTTTATCGACATTGCTTGGTACCTATTCTCAGTAAGGCATTCTCATCTTGCCTCCTCTGAGTCTGGCTGGTGACTGCATCTTTGCCTTTCCTCTTCCCAGAATTCTCCTCATCTGGTAGCCTTGCATATACTTTCCTCCTGGCTATTGGCCAGTCAGCATTTTATTAAATCAATATGAGTGACAAATCTTTACAGTGAAGAAGAGTATTATTCAACATCATTTCCCCTTTTTTTCTTTTCAAAACAATAACCCTGAATCTAATTGACTCTGTTTAACTTTTTTCCTGACCATATTAACTTGTAACCAACGTGTTAAACAAAGACAAATATCCATAATCCATTTTGGGGGAATGTGGGTATAGTTTTCTAGGCTAGTTCCTGCTGAACAGGGTTCCTGGAAATCTTACAGTGACCCAAATAAAATTTAGGATTATGTTCAAGTCCTGACTGGAGTATTCTGTGATGTTGGATCATTTCAACCAGCAGCCTTGAAGCTGTTTTGGATGCAGAACTCAGAAGAAACTGTAACAGAGGTGCTCTGAATCTTTGGATCATCTGGGCCATCTGTTCCCATTGGAGATTTCTCAGGGAGGTCTTCCTTGCTAAAACCTTATTTTTCTTAACCCAGAATGAATCTACAGCCTTTCATTTCCTGTGGAAACAAAAGCAAAACCTCTTTTCCAAAATAACACATCTTTTGACTTAAATTTTGAAGTCAGGGCATTATCAAAGTATATAGGTTTGATTAACCTATTCCAAAGCCTATGGATTCCTTCCAGGCTATGGCTTGATCAAACCCCTTGATCAAGACCCCTTGAAGCATTGGCTCAGGTGATGGTTCCCTGAGCATTCAAGCAAGATATTGCCACAGATATTTATTAAAGGCATGTGTGTGTGTTTGTGTGTGTATATGTGTGTGTGTTTGTATTTAGGCTTGGTATTCAAGTTGATTCTTGAGACTGTAAGCTCTGATAGTCTAAGGAAAATGTCTTTTTGTGCTTTTAATAGTATCTTAAATGCTCAGTTCAATATTTGTCAAATAACAGGTTATCGGTGGTATTTATACTTGGAATGAAAAATATCCTCCTTAGGCTCATATACTTAAAATTTAGTTCCAAGCTGGTGGTACTGTTTGAGAAGGATATGGAGCCTCTGGGAGGTGGAAACTTGCCAGAGGAAGTGTATCTTTTGGGGTTTTATAGCCTGGTCCCATTTCCTGTTCTTAGTTTTCTTCCTTATTGCTAGTGACTTACTAGACTTTACTCCTGCCACCATGCCTTCCCTTCATGCTGACATACCTTGATGAAATGATCCCCTGAAACTGTTAGCCAGAATAAATAGACTTCTTCACTTAAGTACTATCTTCCCAGGTATTTGGTTATGGCAACAAGAAAGCAATCAACACAGAAAACTGGTACTGAAAAGTGGGGCTTTTGTTTTTATAAACCTAATCTTAGGCTTTAGAATTGGTCTTAGTTTCTACTGCTGTGATGAGACACCATGACCATGACAACTCTTATAAAGGAAACATGGGATGGAGAGATGGTTCAGCCATTAAAGGCTAGGCTCACAACCCAAAATATAAAGGAAACATTTCAGGTAGCTTGCTTACAGTTCAGAGGTTCAGTCCATTATCATCATGGTGGGGAGCATGGCAGCATGCAGGTAAATGTGGTGTTGAAGTAGCTGAGAGTCCTACATCTTGCATGTAAAACATCAAGTTCACTGAAACACTAGGAGGTATCCTGAGCATTGGAAATCTTGAAACCTGTTCCCACAGTGATACACTTCATTCAACAAAGTTGTACCTACTCCAACAAAGCCTCACCTGTATGAGATTATGAGGGCCAATTACATTTAAACTACCCCAAGGAGTGTGGAAAGATTTGGAACTTTGGGCAAGAAAATCCACAGAATTCTGTGAGAAAAGCTTAATGGGCTATTCTGATGGGAGTTCAGAAGATCAGAATGGTAAGTGGAATGCAGACAGTGGAGGACTGGGCTACTGAGGTTTCAGAGGGAAACAAAGACTTTGTCTAGAACTGGGCTTGCTATAATTACATTTGGGCAAAGAAACTTGGCAATATTCTTCTCATTGGGTGAGAGCTTGTGTGAAAATGAATTAAAAAAAGCAACAGAATAATTTCATTGGTAGAAGAAATTTCAGGATAACATAGTATTCATTCTGTGACATGGTTACTTATCACTGTGCTTATTTAGACTCACAGTGAGAGCAAAAAGGATGAAACACATAAAGTTTAGTAAGGAATGCTGTGTAAGCAAGTTTAAAATTGTTAACAAGGAGCTAAACATTCAGAGAACAGAGCATTTAGAGTTGTTAAAGAGTATCCTCACTGTCTTCAATAGAAAAAGTGCCTTAAAGGCAAGACCCCACCCATCAAATCAAGGCCCCAACTTGTAAAACTGCAAATTTATTTGAAAGGAGAAAGCAGCCTGGCTGAGACTGTCACATGGATTTTTTTTTTCTGGACACAATTTTGCCTATGAAATTGATATTTTAGATTCATCATTCACCTGGGCATTCACCAGGAAATTACAGCTATAATTCAAAATAGCATTTTGAGCTGCTTGCAGAACTTAGCAATGTAGTCTAAACTGTTCTGATATTGCTCGCATGAAAAGATTCAAGAGTGAGGGATCATAGACCCTTACTCCAAAGTTAGAGGGACCTGCTGAGACTAGTCAATGTGTGGCAGCATTAGCGTCTCTCCAAAGAGGGCCTGAAAGGCCCTTGCATGAAGCTGAAATTTTATCCAAGTCAGTTGCAATGAAGGCTTAGGAAGCAGGGGATGCGAGGACCACAGGACATCTTTCAAGGAAAAAGCCAAACATGGAATGGAGCCTGTGTAAGAGAGAGGCTATGTGTGTTATACATAATAGAGAGACTGGGCCAGGCAAAGCCTCTGGAGAACAAAAGAATCCATCATGAGTCCAGGATGCCTGATTGGGTGCTTCAGGATTAAATGTTTGCCCTGAAGGGTTTTGGTCTTCCTTTGGTCCAATATTTTTCCTTGATAAGTTTCCATGCCATTATGTATTGGAAGTATGTAATTTGTTTAAGTAAGTATCCCAACCCATGGTTAAGATATTGGGGTTCAAAAGAGAATTTGGATTTTTGAACAGTGTTGGGATTGTTAATGTCTATGGGAAATTTTGAAGTTGATTTAATGTATTTTACACCGTTGAATTGGCCATTAGCATAGTATGGGCTCAGAGTTCAAATGTGGTGTGAGTGCAAAATGTATGTCCTAGATTTATGCATTTGAATGTTTAGTTTCTGAGCTGGTTGGGATGGTTATGGAGCTTTTAGGAGATAGAATCTTACCAGAGGAAGGGGGTCCCTCAGGGCAGACCTTGAGGCCCTACTTTTTTCTCTGTTTCATAATTGCTAAGGCAATGGGACCTACTAAATTTCTGCTCCTGCTCCTCATGCTTTCCCTGTAAAGAGAAACTTCTTTGGTGAGGCATGATGGTCACACTTACAGGTATAAGGGGTATTAGGCTAAGATTTAGATTGTGGTTAGGAATTATGCTGCTCTAGTAGATTGGTGGTAGCAGATTCTTTTCTAAGATACATGACATCATGAAGTCCTATGAAATTTAACTAGGTTTTTAGGAGCAGTGCCAGAGGTTTAGAGTCTATGAGGGAGGAGTGCAAGTAGCTGGTGACAGATGGCTGGTGTAGCATCTAAAATCTCTTATCTCAAACCACAAACGGGAAGCAGAGAGGGCTAACTCAAAATGACATGAGTCTTGAAACCTCAAAGTCTACCCCCAGGGACATTACGTACAGGTGTTGCTCCAAAGAATTATGTGGGATTATTTTCACTAAGGGGATTATGGATGTTGAGTAGATAATTCATAAATAGTTATGGCATACATGGTTGTTTGAAGATGAAATGCAATAAAGGATGTGAGAAAAGCATTATAAATTGGAAATTAGTCTATTGATGGCTGTCATGTTTATTTGGTTAGTGCAATATATTTCACAGAGTTAGGTGCTAAGGTTGAAAAGTTGCACATTAACATAATTATTTTATTATATCTACAAATTTTCACAATAGGGGAGTATTGATTTTTTTCACTTTGCTTTTCAATTTAAAAAATAATATATAAACTCGAAATCCCAAAACAAAACCATAAAATGATTAAGATTTGCTTTATGTATATGAGAAATATTATTTTTAGGTACTTTTCAAAGTAGCATGATAGGAAACTTCTGTTTTCAAAAGAAGTATTCTTTTATTTATTTTTAATATAAATATTTGTTCACTCACATTTAGCACATAGTACTTGTTTTTAGCTTCAGCTGTCTGGAAAATAACTTGTTTTCATACAGTGGTCAAAAAGTACTACTTGTTTTGATCACATTATATAGGTTGATAAATGACATTCAATGTTAGCCACTAAAAATGTGATTTTGAACTCTCTTAAAAGTGATCTACTGTAAAATAGACAAATTATGTTTGATTTGAATAGTAGCTAATTATTAACTCAGAGATGATTGCCTCAACCACAACAAAACCATTTCAGCGAGTTCACTGTGGAGACATGATGGTGCCCAGGATGTGGTTTGTAGTGGGTACCAAATATTTTGTAGTTTCAAAGCTATAAACTTTTAACCCTTGTCATAAAATTCTTTTGATTTTCGTTTAGTCTTAATATGATTTAAAGTTGTTCACTCAAGATTGTCTAATGTCAGCATCTAAATACTGTGTCCTTAGATGATATTGGTAAAGGGCAAGGAAGTGGGTGTGGATGTGGTTCCAATTACTCTGGTGCTCATATTCTTCTGTTGTGGCTTTCAGAAATATCTTTTGTAAGTTTAATATCCTTCCTGTACGTAATTGTATCCAGGCTTCCTTAATTATTCTATAGTGAGCTAGTGTTTTAGTTCCACAGTTATTTTCACAGATAGAGAATTTTTTCACTTTTGATGCAACAATCTTTACCCATATTTGAATGTTGATCATGTTAAGATTTAGGAAAGTTTAACTTTTTGTAGTACAGTTTTATCAGTAAACTTTCAGAATCACAAACAAGTATATTTATCTGCTCTCTTAGATACATTTGTGTTTGTAATATTCATTTTACTTTTACAAAAAGTTAATATTGAAGTATCTATACAATCTACTTTAAATGTTAACACAATAATTTCAGTGGGTTTACAAAGTTACACATCCACCATTACAAATCAAGACTTGAAATGAATATGAGGCCAGAGAATGTCTGCTTTGAGCTAGGGATGAATGTAGAGCTGTGCAGATACAGAAGAATTCAGGGCTCATTTTAATTTCTATTACCCTAGGAGCTTGACATTTATAGCTTTTTTTCTATAAAAATATAAAAAATATATTGTGTAACTACATTGCTATAAAGATGAATACAATTCATTATTTTCTTTGCTGTTATTACATTGTTTTTATTTTACAAATTTAAAGAAAGAAATTAAAATAAAAAAATTTTATTCCCCTAAAGTACTATGACTATCAGAAACTATATCTATTGTACCTAATAAAATGGTTCTGGAATAAGCATGGTAAGAAAAGTCTGAAAATGTATCAAATAAGTGAAGAGAAAAGAAACTGGAAGGAACTGGAACTAAAAACCAAGATTATCTTGAGGGGCAGGTACAGGATGGACAGGTACAAGAACATATAGTTTACAGTGTAGGAAGTTAAGACAGTGTAGTAGGGAAAGAAAAAGTACTAAAATCAGAAAGTTCAAAAGTTCAGAACAGTGATTTGGAATTTTAATATTTCTTTTAAGAGGCATTCTTGCTTTAAAGACCCCATCAATTCTTGCATATCTGGTGTCAGTTTTTGTAATTAAATTAAGCTTATTTTCATATTTATGTAATGTATTTACATAATTTCCCCCTACTTATCCTCCTCCAACTCCTCCCATATCTTTAACTTCCATTTCCTCTCAAATTCATGGCCTCCTTTTTCCTTAATTGTCACTGTTTTCACACACACACACACACACACACACACACACACTCATATAACCTGGTGAGTCAATTTTGTGTTCCTCATATCTGTATGCTTTAAGCACTGATCACATGATATTGGATAGACAATTAGGGGGTTCTCATCCCTAGGTGAAGATTAAGTCTTCTCTAATTGACTATACTTCATCTTACACACATCCACACTGGCTTGTCAATTGGTGTTGCCATTATTCAGGTTTTTGTTTAAGCAAGCATGAGAGTTTGAGGTCCCAGCTTCCTTGTTATATATAGAAGACACTATTTTGAAGCAGATAACATGGCCCTCTCACTCTTAAAATTTTTCCGTCTTTCTTAGGTGTGGGAGTTGTGCTATAGATTTATCAGTTGAGGCTGGGCATCCCATGATCAGTTGTTCTCTGTATTTTGACCAGTTACTTTCTGTAATTGTCTCCATTTGGAAAAAAATGCTTCTTTGATGAGGAGTGAGATCTATACTTAGCTGTGGATATAAGAATAAGTATTTTGAATGCAGTTAGGAATTATACTTTTTAGGAAAATGGTAGTAGTTGGGTCTCCCTCTCAGATCTATGACCTTACTAGCTGTGGGCAGTTAGATAGATTTTTCAAGACAAGGCACGATTACCTTCCTATATAGTGGACCTTAAGTTCAATAAGACAGGTGTTGTTTACCACCAAAATTTAAGTGCCACTCTGGTACCTTTAGAAATATATTGCCATGCTGGTCATTGGGTCATTGTTGTAGTTCACAGGCATCACAGCTGGGTGTGAATATAGATTGCTTTTCATTTGTCAGTTTGTGTTACGTTCCAGTGCTATTAAAGCTAGTTCTCAGGAAAAAGGCTTCTGAGTAAGACCCAGCTCAATTCTTTGAAATCCTGTGTCTTAAGTTCATGGTGTCTTCAGCAATAGGGACTTACCTTCAATTTGTAGTAGTTAATCAAGGACAACAATAATAATAGTATTGTTCTTGTAGTTTCTTGGGCTCCTTTGACCAACAACTCAAAAGAGATTTCTTATGCTTGCTGCTGGGATTTTGTTTTATAGTCAATGACTCTTGGGGGGAGCATTAAACTCTCTCTCTCCATATATACATATGTATATATTTAATTTTAGGTAAATATAAAATAATATGAACACTGTATGGATTTTACAAACATCTACAGTGCTATTTATTTCTTCTTCCCTCTCATTCTGTGTCTTACATCCTTCTTTCCAATTAAATCCACCCACCCTGAATAACTCACTGAAAAAGAAACAAAAATGTCTAAGTAATATCTTTAAAATGTTCACCAATCTTAGTAATTATGAAAAAACAAATTCAAACAATTTTGAGATCTATTTTACCTAGTGAAAGTGGTTAAGAGCAACAAAACAAGTGTCAATAAATGCTAAAGATGTGGGGAAAGGGGAGCTGTTATTCACCATTGGTTTAGTTGCAACCTGGTACAACCACTGTGGAAGTCAGTATGGAGAATCCTCAAACAGTTAAAAATAAATTTACCACATGACCCAGCTTTGTAACTCCTTGGTATTTGCTCAAAGGACTTGGCATCCTATTCCACAGATACTTGATCAGCGGTATTAATTGCCACTCTAGTCACAATGACTAGAAAATGAAAACAATCTATAAAGCCTTCAACTGATGAGTGGATAATGAAATGTGGTTCATGTACTCAATGGAATACTATCTGGGTATAAAGAAAAGTGGAACCAGGAAATTCACAGGTGAGTGGATGGAACTAGGAAGTAGAAAACATTACATTGAGTGAGGTAACCCAGACCCAGAAAGACAAATGAACATATTCTGTCTAATCATTGGTTTCTAATTCCAAATACTCGGATATGAGTATATAATTTGGAGTAAATACAGAAAGTAGAAAGTAAACAGAGACCATTCAAAGGGTGGGGATGGAGCTCTGGGGAGGACAACTATCTGGGTATGAAAGACATGGAGTGTAAATGGGAAAAAACTGACCAGTTTTAAATCTTAGTCTCACATACATTCTGTAATCAATGTGATTAAACCATTTCTCTGCTGTATTATCTTTGAACTCAGGTAATGTATGGATGTTAACATTTACCTGCTCTTCTCTTTGGCTTTTAAGAGTTTTAAAAATTCCAATTCTCTGAAAAATATCAATTGCATGAACCTTCAGGATGCTAATTATTCCCACAATAGAAATTCTTCTAATTAATGATTATAGGCATTTGTTTATGTATTTTTCAATTTCTTTCATCAATATTTTATACATTCACTTGTGGACTTCCTTACAACATTCACTATGTATGTATTTCATCTCTTTGGTTGAATTTATTCTCAGGATATTTTGTTTTTAATAATATATGAGATCATATTCTTGGTTTCTTTTGGAGACAGTTACTAACAGGTGTTTTTGTGTGTGTGTGTGTGTGTGTGTGTGTGTGTGTGTGTGTGTGTGTGTGTATAATCTTAAGATTTCCTCTGTATATAAAATCACTTCTGCAAACGGGGACAGTTTTACTTTTTTCTATTTTTACTTGGAAGATTTTGACTTCTTTGTGCCTACTGGCCTGCCTATGATTTCTAGCATTACATTGAAGTCTATAGGTCTTGTTTACACTCTCAGAGGAAAAGTTTTATATATTACTGTTGATTATTGTTTCAAGTGTGAAACAGCATATATTACCTTTACTGCATTGAAACATATTTTTCTCTAAAAATAATTTATGGAGAGTTTTTATCATGAGAGAAAGTTGAATTTTACCAAGTGCTCTTTATGCATCAATCAAGATATGATTTTTATCTCTCATTCTATTAGTGTAAGCAAAGCACACTACAATAAAAAGAAAGAGCAATATGACTTATGCTTTCTGATTTCAAAGTATACGTCAAAGGTATTGTAATTACGATATTATGGTACTTGAAAATAAAAGACACATAACCACTGCCCCCGAAAAAATCCCAGCAACATAGGAACCTCATAAATAAAACCACTGATTTTAAGTCAACTGATCCTTAACAAAGGAACCAGTAAAATACATTTGAAAGAAGGATAATCTCTTCAATAGAAAGCATAGGCTTATGCATGGTCACCTATGCCTGTAATCTTGGCACTTGAGGCAGAGGGACTGCTGTGGGTTTGAAGCTAGGGTAAACTACATATTAAGTTCAAGGCTTACATTATAAAGTGAAATGTTGTCTTAAATAGCAGCAGCCCCCCATATATATATATATTCAGAATGCTAGCTACAGCCATAGTTGCTGGGCAGAACTAATGGAATGTTGAGATAACTGAATGGAAGCTTCCTTGATTTTCCATAGCAGAAACATAAGTATTTTCAAAACTTAGTGTGATGATAATTGAAACTAAAGTAACTCTTAGTCCTGAGAACTAACAGTGGTAATTTAAATAATACCTGTAAATGGAATTTCTGTTCCACCTGCTCTCACAGCCATTTAGCCCCAAATAAACACACTGAGGCTTATATTAATCATAAACTGTTTGGCCAATGGCTCAGGGTTCTTATTGGCTAGTTCTCTATAAATTATTAACCCATTTCTATTAATCTAAGTATTTCCTTGTGGTCTTGGCTTACCAGAGAATGCTTGGACCTGTTAATCTTTAGGCAGCTACATGAAGTCTCTCTGATGGCTCACTCTACATTCTCTCCCCAACATTCTCCTTGTCTGGTAGCCCTGCTTACACTTCCTGCCTAGCTACTTGATAATCAGTGTTTTATTCATCAACCAATTAAGAGAAACATACATACAGAAGGACATTTCCCATCAAATACCCATCTGGAAAATAAAAAAAGTCTCAAGTAAAATTATATGCTCTATAGTTAATAAGTCATTTAAATGCTGGACCCTTTAAAGAACTAGATTTCTGTGCAGAGAACCTGTCAAATCACTAGAGCAGGAATTGATTCTTAGTGCTGTTTTCATGAATGGTCATAGAAACAACAGAGCGGGGGAAGCCAGAAAGCCTCACCAATAAGATGGGTCGATTTGAGTATAGAATATGAGATCCTAAAGACAGGGTAGATAAATTGAAAAGTTCAAGTGACAATGAAGATAAATTAATATCTATGAGATAATGTGAAAAAAACAAAATATACAAATCATGAGCATAGAAAAGGGAGAATAATTTCATAATAAAAGGCACAGGCAGTATCTTGAGTAAAATTATAGTACTTATTTTTCTAAAATCTAGGAGGAAAGTTGCCCTTTTAGGTATTGGAAGCATTTAGAACATCAAACAGATAAAATTACAATAAAACATTCCAAAATCATATTATAGTTAAGACACTAAATACATAGAACAAAGGTTTATCAAAAGCTTTGCACTAAGTGACAAATAAAAAAAGGAATAACATCTGGTATATCAATAGAAAATTTAAAAGCCAAGAAGACTTGGAATGGCATATTTTATGTTCTGAAAGGCAATGAATGACAATAAGACTATTATGTGCAGCAAAAATAATTTTCAGAGCTGGAGGAAAAAAGAAAAATGTTGACAGTCAAAACAGGGTAAAGTAGTTTATGACCACTAAATCAATTTTACAGAGGATACTTGAAGAGATCTTTAGGACCAAAGATAAAGATAATTCATGAGGCTTCAGGAAAGACTAAAAAAATGCTATTTAAAGGTAATATGTAAATAATCAGTAGGAATATGCCAAATAATGTAAATCAACAAAATTACAGGAATAAATACCCATCTTTAATTCTGAATATTAATTTCCAAATCAAAATATACAGGACAGCAGATTGTATTAAAAATCAAGAACCATCTATTGCCTCCAAGAAATGCATCTCACCATAAAAAACAGACATCACCTTAGGGTGAAAGGATGGAGAAATGTATTCCAAGCAAATGGACCTAGGAAACAAAGCAGGTGTCACTGTTCTATCTGACAAAATAGAAGTAAGCCAAAATGAGTGAGAAGAAATAGTGAATGTTACTTCCTACCACA
Organism: Phodopus roborovskii; assembly: GCF_943737965.1. Classification (NCBI taxonomy): domain Eukaryota; kingdom Metazoa; phylum Chordata; class Mammalia; order Rodentia; family Cricetidae; genus Phodopus; species Phodopus roborovskii. The sequence goes on from NW_026126484.1 coordinate 4,379,364, forward strand.
TAATGGAACAATCAGCCAAAAGGACATTAAGACTTTAAATATATACCCACTGTATTAAATTTCATGAAAATTATTATAAATAAACACATAGTAGATATCAATAAAATAATAGTGAAGCATTAATACCCTACACTCAATAGAAGGTCATTTCAATAAAAAATAAACAGAGACATTAGAGTGGTATTGCTGGGTCTTGTGATAGGTTGATTCTCAGTTTTCTGAGGAACTGACACACTGAATTACAAAGTAGCTGTACTAGTTTGCACTCCCCTACCAGTGGAGGAGTATTCCCTTGCTCCCCTTCCTCTCCAGCATGAGCTGCTGCTTGTGTTTAGGCTGAACCAAGCCTCTCCACCCCCATATCTAGGCTGAACAAGGTATCCCTCCAAAAAATAATGAGCTCAAAAAAGCCTGTTCAAGCACTAGGGATAAATCCTGACCCTTTTCCAAATTCAAACATTTTTAAATAAAATTCACAGTTTCTGTCTCATATCAAAAGGCCATTGGTGTAAGACAGATGAAAACAAAATCTAGGACTACTATTTTCTTAACTCTGTCTTCTCTAAAATCCTAATTTTCTTCATTCTTAATTTCATCCTTATTGTTACATTTCCCTGTATGTTTACCTATGGAACTTAACTTTCTGTGCTGATATTAATGTTTAAGTCCTCCTCATCAAAGAAAAAAATTTCCTAACAGCGGGGCTGTCTCAGTCATAGAGCATGAGGCTCTTAATTTCAAGGTGGTGGGTTTGTGCACCACCTTGGGTGCCAGATATGAATGTATGGAATCAAGATTCTCTAGATTCAGTACAGGTTAAGTGAGGTTTATTCGGGGAGAATGAACTTACAGGAAAAACCGATGACCCAGGCTGCTCTCAGTAAGAGAGACAGAGAGAGAGAGAGAAAGAGAGAGAGAGAGAGAGAGGGAGGGAGGGAGGGAGGGAGGGAGGGAGGGAGGGAGGGAGAGGGAGAGAGAGAGAGAGAGAGAGAGAGAGAGAGAGAGAGAGAGAGAGAGAGAGATGCGGTCAGGGACTCCAGACCTACTCCAGACCTAGCCTCCCCCTTTCCCCTTCATATCTGCATCTGTGACCATGCCCAAATCGCCATGGTCATTGCTACAGGTGCCAGGGTGGATATCTTACTATAGAAAGATCTGTGGGATTCACACAAAGTGCAGGCAGGGAAGGCTGCAGCTGGTATATTCTGCTGCTGTGCTTGGGATGAGACTACAGGATTGGATCTGGAGGGAGGGAGGGCAAGGATCTTCATTTAGCTTATTTGTTTCCCTGTTTTGTGTAGGTGGTGTGTTTCCATTGAGCACTTGCTGGTGTTGAACATTGGTATAATGGAATGAGTTGTGGGAAGGAAGGTTGGAGAAGGAGAACATTGTAATCCATTTGGGATGGAGTTACATAGGAAAGGAGACCACCACATCAGATTTCCTAATACAGAGCTGATGATGAGATTCTTGTTTGTATCCTTGAAATAGTTGATGGAAACTGGTTAAGTATGTCAGGAACCCCAAAGCAGCAGATCTGAGAGTGTCCTTATTTGAGGTCAGAAATTTCAGAAAACAGTTCTGATTCTGTGTTTTCATTTACTCTTAAATGAGCAACTTTGCCTAGAGACTGCACATGAGCAAATGACTTCTACAACCACGTGGAGGTACCTGGGAAACCCTGTGATGGGACCAACTGCACTGAAAGCTCCTGTCATGCCTCACCCACATTTCTGCTATGCTCTTTTGAAAGTTTCCAGTTTAGCTTCTGGATGGTTCCCTATTTCCTGGGATTCCTCCAACTATATGGGCTGTGCTCTCTCTCTCTCTCTCTCTCTCTCTCTCTCTCTCTCTCTCTCTCTCTCTCACTCACTTTCTCTCTCTCTCATTCTCCTCTTTCTCTACTCCATTTATCTTAAGTTTCCACCTTTGAATTGAGGATAAACTCTTTAATCCCACTCTCTGTGGTCAATGAATTTTGTATTTGAACCTGTCCAGAAATATCCCAATACTTGGCTGGGTGGTGGTGGCACATGCCTTTAATCCCAGCACCTAGGAGGCAGAGGCAGGTGGACCTCTGAGTCTGTGGCCATCTTGGTCTACAGAGCTACTTCCAGGACAGACAGGACTACACAGAGAAACCATGTCTTGAAAAACCAACCAACCAAACACCCCAATGCCACTGGTTGGGGCATCTTTGGTGACCATTGGGTTTTCTGGGACTCTCATTCCTCAGGGAAGGCTTCATTTCCAAAGATATCCTCATATTCCTGTATCACTAATTTGGGTACTGTCAAACACACCTCAACTATAGCTGAATCCTTTCCTATGTGCTCTTAAGGATGTTCTATGTACAAAGGTGTTGAAAATTTCCAGGTGGTGGTGGTACATGCCTTTAATCCCAGCACTCGGGAGGCAGAGGCAGGCGGATCTCTGCGAGTTGGAGACCAGCCTAGTCTGTAAGAGCTAGTTCCAGAACAGCTTCCAAAGCCACAGAGAAACAATAAGATGTTGAAAATCAGAGATAAGTTTTTCAAAGTGATTAATACAACAATATTTGATTTCTACCCCTACCCCACCAAATGCATACTAAGAATGATATTAAAAAAAATACAAGGGAATTGCTGTCTTTCTTTTTTAAAAGCATGGCCCTTGTCTCTCATGCTGCTTTGAGACATGTTAATGTCCTCCCTTTGTTCTTTGTCTTCCTTTTCTTAGTAGCCATCCTTCTGTCCATTTGTTTCTTCCTTTCCCATATCCATTTCTTTAATCTCTCTACTTTCTTGTTAAAAATTGACATGATATTTTTAAGGTAGGGTAAAAGTTCAAGCATTATTGTTTCTAATATCTTAATAAAAAGAAAAAAAACATTACCATGATAATAAAAGCCTTCTACTAGGTACAGGTTTAGTGCAATGCACAAAAGGAAAGATACAGCTTTAAATATTTTACAGTAACAGCACTTAAGAGTCAAGGAAGCAGGACCATGAATTCAAGGTCACCCTTGGATATTAAGGAAGACTCTTAAAAAGTAGAAAAAACCACAAACCCCAATAGTAGTAGACTTCTGACATGCTATTTTACCCCTTGAAAGGAACCAATTGATGGGGAAAGTATTAGGAGCCTTTCATTGGGTTTCTTTCCCAAATTATGTCCTATGTGTTTCTCACATTTTTTTTTTTTTGGTGGTGGATATACATGTTCATGCCTCAAGGGGAAAAATGCTAATGAAAGCACTATTGTCTTTGACTTTGAAATACAGGCATACATATTAGGGCTGGATAAGCAACAGTCATCTGTAGAGCCCACTTGATATGAACTGAAAGGGGATTATCTTGACATGATGGTATTTAGTTTCATGTTCAGACATTCTTATTGACAGTCATTTAGTCAGAGGTTTGTTTGGGAGAAGGATGTGTGTATGTGTTGATACATGCACAGGTTTTCCAGGTTTCTATCAGCTCTATAAGTTTTTCATTTAAGTTTAATTTCTTTTTTGAGATAGAGACTCATGTAATTCAGGCGGCCTAGCTCCACATGTTTTTAGACAAACAAAAAGGTCTTCATAGTTTTAAAGCCTTAGTTTGATAATTATCTTTCCTTAAGAAATACAGATCTTAGTTTTCACACCTGTGTGTGTGTAGTTAAATAAGGTACTTATCCTCAATAACTCCAATTTCTTATAGTTTATTTTACTTTTCCCCTATTGGCATGCATTCATTGTACATAATACTAGGTTTCATAAGGACATTTTCATTCAAGGATTTACTCTATTTTAAGCATTTATGCCATATGTATTCCCTCCCCTTTGTCTCCCCTGCCATGAGTCCCCTTTGTCACAGTTTCACTGCTGTTCTGATGTCATATATAAATACATTAGAAATATATTTGGATTAACTTTTCACTTTATACCCTGAAATCTATATCACAACTTTTATGTGCTGATGAAACACAATAGTTAGTTTATCTGCAGTGTTGAACTTGGGTGTGCTCTTCAAGACTTTCAGTTTTCAAGCAAGAAAATTGATCTGTGCTCCATGTAAATCTTGTTTACCACATAAATCTTGTTCATATATAGTATGAGTGTAGCCCAGGAATTTCAGGTGCCAGGAAACTAGTTAAGATGAGTGAACAATGTCAGACCGACATGTAGAAATAGGCAGAACATGGGACTACCCAGACTGCATTAGAAGGATTCATCCTGTCTTGTCTGAGGGGACTGTGATGCCTATATTATGGAATGCAAGTAAAGGCTTGACAACTGTAGCATTTCCCAGTTTCATTTCATTGTAATATATATATATATATATATATATATATTTTTTTTTTTTTTTTCCAAGCCTTTAACTTCAGTGAGTTTTTGCTAAGAATAGTAAGAAGAGCTAGCCATTGGTACCAGGAGCAAGTGTCATCAACCAGTTCTAGCACACCAGCCCAGCATAGCAAGAAAGCTTGTGAGAAAAGCTTAGCCCAAACAATACCAACAACAAAACTGACAAACTGACACATTTATGAACCACCAATTTTCAGCCTTCTTGAGTTTAATGAAAATAAGTTTTAGTATTTTAAATCAACTTTAGATGTTTAATCAGTAGATTAAGTATGATCTCCCCCCAAATTATAGTGTTTTAGTAGTATACATATAATTTTTTAAAAAGGTAAAAATCAGAGTTCCACTAACTATTCATTGACTAATAAAGCTGATTACCTGGCTCTGCGTCTGTTTCTGCTAGATGTTTTATATATGAGAAAAATGCAAAATAAAATTCAGGTTCACTGAAAGTATTTGTAGTCTGTAAGCAGGAAGTTTAGTTTGTATTCCTTTGTGTAATTTATCTTTAAATGATAAACTTTCATGCCTTTTTCTTCTAGTATTTTCAAAGCATTTTTTTTATAATGTTATTTTAAAGCCATGCTTATAGGTAAGGAGTTCTTTGTAAATTTAGGGGTTGGAACTTTGTGTATAGGAATGGAGGAGGTGAACTGAGACTGGAACTTAGGACTCTTGACTCAGAGTTTAAATTTCTTTTCACCAAACTGTCTAGGACATCAGAAAGTTACAAAGGTGATGTGCTTTTCCTAACTGTCACAGCCCCAACTGTGGTTAAGATATAAGTGGAGGATATGACTGAGAGAATGACTATCTGATGAACATGAGAACTGACACAACAAAGCAGAGCTGCTCCTTAGAGTTTTTAAAAATCATATTACTGTCTGCTAAATATGGAAACATACTTGTGGCTATTCAAGAATGCACATGTTATTCAAACATGCTGAGTTAGTGACATATGAGAATATGGATATAGGATACATTGTATCATCAAAGGCTGACTATGTTGGTGTGTCTTTGAGGTCTCTTAGAGGTGATGGGGAAAAGTTCAAACATGTCCACAATTGCAGCTTAGATCTTAAAAGCCTCATGATTTGAGTCATGTGGTTTATTGTTGATGAATTATGACTATGATTTCTGAAGTCATATTTTTCTCAGTGAAGTATGTGTTTATGGTCAGTCTGTGTGTATAGTGAATGCAATGGCCTCTTCAGTTTTTTTTCCTGTGAAGAATCTCCCTGATCTATAAAGATGACCATATATAGCAATTACATTTGTTAAAGACATTGTGTATGTTTGAGGCAGGGAGGGTGGAGGTGTGAAAAGATTGTATTTGTCATTGAAAACTTAACTTTGGGAAAAGTGTCTGTTTTTGATCAGACTGCTACTTATAACCTTCCCATGTCACAAAGTCATAGAGAATTTTGTGTATATCTTTTCACAGGACAATAATAATCCATCCCATTTGACCACTATATAGCCTGACACCTAGTACAATACCCAAACAAATAGCCATCCAATAAGCACTTGCTGAAGGAAAGTAAGATTCAAGATTTTAAAATGTTCAAAGAAAGCAGAATTAGTAGCTAAGCATGTAAAACACATATTTTCTGTTTTGCATGTGTATAGTTTTTCTTATTCACTTGTCTTTCCAATTAAGACAAATATTGGCATTATATATCTGTACTCCTTGCATAGAATTTTGCTTGAGGTGTAATGGCCTAACACATATATGATATGCTGAATCATTTCATCAATGACATCATGATTTCCTGTTCTATTCCACACATGGCATTGTACTTTCCCTCAAAATTCCCATGAAATCACCAAGGAACAAAGCTATGTGTGGTGTAGTCTAGAAAGTCTTCTCTCTGGTCTGGGAGTGATTCCACAGCTCTCAGAATAGTGTGAGGGATTCAGACAAGGAATGTGCCAACTGCAAGGTGGTTCATAAAAAAACTTCTTCAGATACACAGACCTAGAGGTAAGCCAGTGACAAAGTGTAAACAAGTGTGTAATTAGGCACATTTGCTTTCATGCCATTGCTTGGTTGGAAAGCTGTTGTTATATGCAGGATTGTTTTACTTTGTTCTGTTTCTTAAAGGCTCTTAGACAAGCCTAGATGATCAAAATTTTCTTCCTGAACTTGGGAACATGCTCAATGTTACAATGAATGGAATGAATTCCTTAGTATAAGGTAGGTTTTGGATTTTTAAAGGTAGCATCAAGGATAAACTTTACTTGTCACCATGTTTTTAGTGATTTGACTCTATAGTATACTTAACATTCTGTCCCTTTCCTATTCTCAATGCAAACTTGATGTGGTATTTGTGTTTAAGGCTTCTACTTTCTACTAATTCCAAATCTCTTTCATTATGTCCACTTCAGTTTCTCTACTGGCAGTGTCTTCATTTAAAGGCTAACTTCTTCTTCTTCTTCTTCTTCTTCTTCTTCTTCTTCTTCTTCTTCTTCTTCTTCTTCTTCTTCTTCTTCTTCTTCTTCTATTACAAGATTCTCATTCTTGTTCTTTAACTCACTTGATATTTGACTTACATCCTGTACTCTTCCTTCTTTCTCCTTTGGTCTCCAGATAGCTTTCTGTTGTTTTCCAAACTTTATAACCTGTCTTTTTTGTTCCCTCTTTGGTCAACTCTAGTGACTTGCCCTTGGACTTATTCCCTCCAATTTCCCAAGTGGACCATCATTGCTCCCATTCATCTATCAGTTTTCAACTTTCAAGTAACAAATTACAGAAAGTCTGCATAAATATATCTCAACATAATGTAAGTTTATTATCTCATAGTGTCTAAGAGAGAGGAGTTCAGAAACTCTTCAGTTCTATTCTAGATCTAGCTCTCAAAGGTGCAGTCTATGTGTCTGCTGTTTTGGGAATCTTACCTGGTACTCAGAGTTCTCCCAAAAGCTCACTCAGGATGTTGCAAAGATCTGTTAGGCTAATTTTTCCAGAACAACAGGAATATATGTTTTAAGAGTTTCTATCTTATTGGCCAGAAGGGACTGGATAGATGTTCTACAAGTACTAAGAGTCCATGGATAACAGCCCAGACTACTATACCCAGAAAAACTCTCAATCACTATAGATGGAGAAAACAAGATATTTAATGACAAAACCAGATTTTCACATTACGTATCTACAAATCTAGCCCTACAGAAAGGTTTGGAAGGTAAACTCCAACCCAAGGATGTTAACTACTCGCCCAAAGACAACAGATAATCTCACTACACCAGAAACCAAGGGTAAAGCAGGACAAACATATTCACAATACCATTGCAAACAACAAATCTAAAACAAGCATTAACAATCAATGGTCCTTAGTCACCCTCAACATTAATGGTTTTAACTCACCAAAAAAAGACACAGGCTAACAGAATAGATACGAAGACAGAATCCATCCTTCTGCTGTATGCAAGTAACACATCTAAGCTTCAAATATAGACATTGCCTCAGGGTAAAGAGTTAGGAAAAGATCTTCCAATCAAATGGACCCAAGAAGCAAGCAGGTGTGACCATCCTAATATCTAACAAGCCAGACTTAAAACCAAAATTAATCAAAAGAGATGAAGACGGTCATTTCAAATTCATCGCAGGAGAAATATATCAACACAAAATCTCAATCCTGAACATCTATGCCCCAAATACAAAGGCACCCACATTCATAAAAGAAATGCTACTAAGACTCAAACCTCACATAAACCTCACACACTTATAGTGGGAGACTTCAACACATCACTCTCACCACTAGACAGGACCACCAATCAGAAACTCAACAAAGAAACAAAAGAACTAACAGAAGTTATGTCTCAACTGGGGTTAACAGACATCTATAGAACATTCCATCCAAACACAAAAGAATATACCTTCTTCTCTGCTCCATATGGAACCTTCTCTAAAATAGATCACATACCAGGTAATATAGAAACCTCGACAGATACAAGAGAATTGGAATAGTCCCCTGTACCTTATCAGACCACCATGCTTTAAAATTGGAATTCAACAACAACACAAATCGCAGAAAAGTTACAAACTCATGGAAACTGAACAAAGTGCAATTGCACCACTCCTGGGTCAAAGAAGAAATAAAGAAAGAAATTAAGGACTTTCTAAAATTCAACGAGAATGAGAACACAACATACCCGAACTTATGGGACTCCTTGAAAACAGTGTTACCAGGGAAGTTCATTGCACTAAGTGCCCATATGAAGAAAACAGAGGATGGTCACATAAGAGAATTAACAGCACAACTGAAAGCCTTAGAACAAAAAGGAACAAACTCACCCTGGAGGAGTAGACACCAGGAAATAATCAACTTGAGGGCTGAAATCAACAAAATAGAAACCAGAAAAACAATACAAAAAAATCAGTGCACCAAAGAGTTGGTTTTTTTTTATTTTAAGAAAATCAACAAGATAAACAAACCTTTATCCAAACTAACGAAAAAGAAGAGAGAGAACATTCAAATCAACAAAATCAGAAATGAAAAGGGTAATGTAACAATGGAAATAGAGGAAATCCAGACAATTTTCACATCATACTTTGAAACCCTATATTCCACAAAAATTGAAAATTCAAAGGAAATGGACTAATTTCTGGATAACTACCACTTACCAAAATTAAATCAAGAACAGACAAACAACTTAAATAGACCTATAACCCACAATGAAATAGAAGCAGTCATCGAAAGCCTTCCCACCAAAAAAAAAAAATCAGAGCAGAATTCTACCAGAAATTCAAGGATGAACTAATGCCAATACTCCTCACATTGTTCCACACAATAGAAAGAGAAGGTTCATTGCCAAACTCTTTCTGCAAGGCCACAATAACCTTGGTACCCAAGCCTCACAAAAACACAACTAATGAAAGAAAACTACAGACCAATATCCTTGATGAATATTGATGCAAAAATAGTCAATAAAATACTGGCAAACCGAATTCAAGAATACATCAGAGAAATCATCCAACATGATGTAGTCGGCTTCATCTCTGGATTGCAGGGTTAGTTTAATATACGAAAATCTATCAAAGTGATCCACCATATGAGCAAACTGAAAAAGAAAACCCATATGCTCATCTCCCTAGATGCTGAAAAAGCCTTCAGCAAAATTCAACACCCTTTCATGATAAAGGTCTTGGAGAGATCAGGGGTAACAGGAATATACAGCAAACCAACAGCCAACATCAAACTGAATGGAGAAACTTAAGCTGATTCCTCTAAAATCAGGAACAAGACAAGGCTGCCCTCTTTCTCTATATCTCTTCAATATTTTACTAGCTAATGCTAGTAAATGTCTTATAAGACAACAAAAGCAGATCAAGGGGATCCAAACTGGAAAGGAAGAAGTCAAACTGTCTCTATTTGCAGATGATATGATAGTTTACATAAGTGACTCAATAAACTCTATCAGGGAACTCCTACAGCTGATAGACACCTTCAGCAAACTAGCAGGATACAAGATAAACTCAAAAAAATCAATAGCCCTACTTTATTCAGACGACAAAGAGGCTGAAAAAGATAAACATCACCCTTTACAATAGCCAGAAACAACATAAAGTATATTGGCATAATGCTTACCAAACAAGTGAAAGACCTATATAATAAGAACTTTGTGCCTCTAAAGTAAGAAATTAAAGATGATACAAGAAAATGGAAAGATCTCCCATGTTCTTGGGTAGGTGGTATAAATATAGTAAAAATGGCAATCTTGACAAAAGCAATCTACAGATTCAATGCACTCCCCATTAAAATCCACCATAATTCTTCACTGACCTTGAAAGGATAATAATCAACTTTATATGGAAAAACAAAAGACCCAGGATAGCCAAAACAACCCTATACAATAAAAGAACTTCAGGAGGCATCACCATTCATGACTTTGAGCTCTACTACAGAGCTATAATTCTGAAAACAGCCTGGTATTGGCACAAAAATAGACAGGTAGACCAATGGAATGGAATTGAAAATCATCATATAAACCCACACACATATGAATACCGGATTTTCGACAAAACAGCTAAAAGAATACAATGGGGCGAAGACAGCATCTTCAACAAATGGTACTGGCACAATTGGATGATGGTGTGTAGAAGACTGCAGATAGACCCATGTCTGTTGCCATGCACAAAAATTAAGTCCAAATGGATCAAAGATCTCAAAATCAATCCAGCCACACTGAACCTCTCAGAAGAGAAAGTAGGAGGTACCCTTGAACAAATTGGTATAGGAGACCGCTTCCTGAATATAACTCCAGGAGGCATAGACACCGAGAGCAACAATTAATACATGGGACCTCTTCAAACTTAGAAGCTTCTGTAAGGCAAATGACACAGTGGACAAGACCAAGCGGCAGCACACAGACTGGGAAAAGATGTTCACCTATCCTATATCTGACAAAGGGCTGATCTCCAAAATATAAAGACCTCAAGACACTAGTCAACAAAATACCAAATAACCCTATTAAAAAATGGGGTACATAACTGAAGAAAGAATTCTCAATAGAGGAAATCAGAAATGCTGAAAGACACTTGAGAAAGTGATCAACATCCTTAGCTATCAGGGAAATGCAAATCAAATCAGCTTTGAGATACCATCTTACCCCTGGCAGAATGGCTAAAATTAGAAACACCAATGACAACTCATGCTGGAGAGGATGTGGAGAAAGGGGAACACTCTTCCACTGCTGGTGGGAGTGCAAACTTGTACAGCCATTTTGGAAATCAGTTCCTCAGTTAAATGGAAATTAGTTTACCACAGGACCCGGCAATCCCCCTCTTAGACATATATCCGAATGATTCACATCCATGCAACAAAGACATGTGCTCAACTATGTTCATAGCAGCAGTATTTGTAATAGCAAGAACCTGGAAGCAACCTAAATGCCCCTCAACTGAAGAATGGACAAAGAAGATGTGACACATCTACTCAATGGAATACTACTCTGCAGAAAAAAAATATGGAATTTTGAAATTCGCACGGAAGTGGATGGCACTTGAAGAAACCATCCTGAATGAGGTAACCCAGTCACAAAAAGGAACATGGTATGTGCTCACTCATATATGGATGTTAGACCTATATCAAAGGATCACCAGCCTATAATTCACACCACCAGAGTAAAATATACATGGTATATTTTAAGAGATTCATATAAAGTCCCTCACAGTAGGGGTAAGGGAGAAGTCCCCCAGAGTGGGGGGTTATTGAATGGAGCGAGATGTATGAGAAAGAGAAGGGGAGGAGAGGAAAACAAGTGCGACTAGGAAGATTGAGTCAGGGTAGGAATAGAAGACTGAAGAGACAGAGAGAGAGAGAGAGAGAGAGAGAGAGAGAGAGAGAGAGAGAGAGAGAGAGAGAGAGAGAGAGAGAGAATGAACATAAAAGATGGAACCATTGTTGTTTTGAAGAGAAACTATAAAGAAAGGTTTATAGACATACAAGAGTGCTGCCAACTAACAGTTTGAGCAACCGTGGAAAAACTATCATAAATGCCCTTCCTGGATAGTGAGATCAACAACTAACTTATCCACCATCATGGAGCCCTCATCTAGTACCTTTTGGAAACAGAAGCAAACACCCATAACTAAACACTGAGTCGAACTAGAATCCAGATGTAGAGGGAGAGGACAAGACTGGGTTGCAGAAACATAGAGACAGCTGACTTGAACAAGGAGGAGCTAACAGGCCTCCAGACTGATAGCTGGGAATCCAGCATGGGACTGACTCAGGCCTCCCTGACTATGGGTCTCAGCTAAGCGACCTCAGATAGTGGAACCAGGATGTATTCCTGGTGCACAAAAGGACCTTGCAGACACATCCCCCATGGAGGGATACTGCCTTAACCTAGAGACAGGAGAGAAGTCCTAGTCCCTACTTCAAATGACTTGATAGATTTACATGACCCCACCTGGATGGCCTTGCCCTACATGTGGAATTTGGCTGGATGGATGGGAAGGGAGGGTGGTTAGGGTGCATGTGAGGGTGCAGAGTGGGTAAGAGGAAGGATTGAGGGGTGGAGAGAGGGCAGAAGGGGAGGGAGAGGGAACTGTGATCAACATTTAAAATAAAAAAATAAATAAAAAAGGAAAAAACAGTGTTTAGAGCTCATATCTCTGTCTTTGTAACAGAGTTATGCAGATTATTTGCTTAATTTTAATTCCATTATACATTCCAATCACAGTTCTTTCTTCCACCCCACAACTCCTCCATCTCATCCCCATCTAGTCCTCCCAAAAGATAAGGTCTGCACTGGGGGGGGGGTGTCATCAAAGCCTGGGACTTTAAGTTGTGGCAGGACCAAGCCCTTCTACCCCTGCATTATGGGTGGGCATGGCATTCTACCATAGGGAATTTATCTAGTATGTGATGGAACCAGATGCTGAGATCCATAACCAAGCACCAGGCTGATCTCCACAAATCCATTTGAAGTGAGGGAGGAGGGAGTATATAAGCAGGGGAGGTCAAGATCATGAGGGAAGAATCTACAGAGAAAGCTGTACCAAGCTTGTGGGAGCTCATGAACTCTAGTCAACAGCTATGGAGACTCAGGGGAACTGAGCTAGGCCCTTTGCTTGTGGAAGACAGCTTTGTAGCTTGGTCTATCTGAGGGGTCCCTGCCAGTTAGACCATGATCTATCACTGGTTCAGAGTTAAGTCGTGCTGTGTTTTACAGCACTTCTTCCTTAGAATTATAAAAGAAATCCAAAAGTCTTCCCAGAATCTGAAGTCGTATAGAATAAATAAGACTAAATCATGGTATGGTGCTTCCCACAAGTTCCCCTCAAAACCTATAAAAGGCAAAATATGCTCTTTGGAGGATTTCTCAAAAATTTCCCTTCTTCCCTTTGGCCCTGATCTGTTTTCTGTAGTAGCTATCTCTCATACTCTCCCTAACTAAATCTTCTCTAGATTTAAAAGCTCCTTTTCTCTTCAAGATCCATTATGCAGTCTCTGATATGATGCACTGACCCTCCCAAAAGTCTGTACTCCAAGCTCATTTGTTGTCCCCTGGTTACAAGGCCTTTTCTCCTTATAAAGCTCATATTCTGAAGGATAGTTGTTACAAGTAGTTTTTCCACCACCCTGTTCCCAGAGCCATATCACCCACAAATAACAACAGAGATGATGTATTAGATATAAAGCTGTTGGCCAGTAACTAGTGTTTCTTATTGGCTAGCTCTGTCTCAAATATTAACCCATTTCTATTAATCTAAGTGTTTCCACGTGGTCTTATCTTACTGGAGAGAGGGGGGTGAATCTTCTTCACAAGTCCCTACATCTTGAATCTTCTACTACATCTCTCAGAATACTCCTTGTCTCCTAGTCTAACCTATGTTGCTTTCCTATTGGCCAACAGTGCTTTATTCATTGACCAATATAAGAGAAACATATTTACAGAATGACATCTCCCATCATCTCCTCTTTTCTGTCTAAATAAAAAGAAGTAAAATAGATAACATAGTAAAACATAGTAAAAACAGTAACATATATAACAAAACAGTTTTCAAATGAGAACTATAGTTAAAAATATTCAGTCCATTAATATTAACAAGAATTAAAGAAAATATTCTATCATCTATCCTGTCTTTGTGAGTCTAAAGTCTTATCTTTAATCCTAAAGAAATTATAACCCTAAATATCTGTCTTGAGCTCCATCAAAGGCCATAGAAATATAATATATAAACTCTAGAAACAACAGAGACAACTTGCTACCTGGTCAGTCACCCCAAGTGTGACCGGCAGACTCCTCAGAAAAGCTGGAAATTTCAAACTGTCCTGCCTATGTTGGCAGTTTGTCAGTCTGTGTCCTGCAGAATGTCTGGCAGACTCTTCTATGAAACAGGAACCCTACAGCATTGTCCATCTTGTTTCAGCTGTCACTTTTCTGTGGGCCCTGCATGTCCAGTTTATAGAGGATAAATTCAAACAGTCCAGGCAAGAGCAGTTTCTTGCCCAAATGGCTAGTCTTGCCATGTTGAAAGCAAACTCCATAACGAGTTTCTTCAATGTCCATCACCCTTTCTGAAGCAGGTGGTGTTGCCAGGAGCAGATGTGCCTCACTGTCAAGAAAAACCCTAAACCATTTTAAATGCCATATTCTGTAGGTCTTTGAAAGGTTTGAAAAATGCTTATCCATTTGAAATATATCTCTGTATATCTAGAAAACCTAAGTAACTATAAGTTTTGACTATTGTAGGTGACTATAATCTGTACTAAATTATAATTACATTTTTAAATGAGCTATATAAACACAATACCTAAGCAAGAGGAGAAATACACATATCACAAAATTGACCTTAAATTGTATCAATAAATGAAAATCCATTCCAAAACAAGGTATTCATTTCTGTACCATAATCCCCCCACTTTTTTTTATACCTTTAAAAAGAGATTGGTTGTGATCATTAACCATTTATAACCAACCCCATTTAAATGAAAACAAACATTTATAAACAATATTTGAGAATTTGGGTGTCATTCTTTCCAAACTACTTCCTGCTGGTAGGGGGTACTGTCATGGGGATCCTACAAAGACAAAGAGATTCTGGCTATTGTGGTCTGCAAGGATTCCTTGTTTAAGCTGTTTTGAATGGGCACTCCTTCTGGATGTCTTGCTTGATCAAACCATGTTAGTCTGGAAGGAATCAACAGCTTTTAATTTTTTGTGGAAGCAAAAGTAGAAATTCCTTTCCCCAGTAGCCTGCCCTTAGACTTAAATTTGGTAGTCAAAACATTTTTAAAATATAAATTGGAATAATCCAGCAGCATTTCTTTCAACAGTTGTTGCTATTCCCTAAGCAGTCAAACAACACAAACACAACACAATAGGATACAGTATCCAGACTTTTTGTGTGCTTTCCATCTTTATGTGGCTTTTTATTATTCTATTTCTTCTACTTCTATTTTTTTTTTTCTTTTTGAGACAGGGTTTCTCTGTGTAACTTTTGCCTGTCCCGGAATTAACTCTGTATATCAGGCTTGCTTTGAAATCACAGAGATCTGCTTGTCTCTACCTCCCAAGTGCTGGAAATAAAGGTGTGTGCCACTACACTCAGCTACTCTCTATTTTTTAAAACCACTTTATCCTGTTTCTTTTTCTCTCCCAAACCTAAGTCTATTTAAAACACACTGTAAACCTTGAGATTTTTTTTTTTTTTTAAATCTGAATCTGTCTTTACTGTAAATCTTTACTTCCTTCTGGCCATGAGTCTTTTATATTGCTAAACAACATTGCTAAAATGGAAGCAACAGCTGTATTAGCTGTGGTCTATCTAATATGGCAGGGCTACATTTACCGCCAGCACTGAGAGCTGTGCTCATCATTGCCTTGGGCTACGCTGCCATGAAGCTGCATGTTGTTGTCTTGGAGATGGTCACTGCCATTGCCAGGTCTTGTACATACCATGAAGTTGTTAGCAGGGTTTGCCTTTTGCTGAGTCAGGAAACCTCCCTTAAAGGAGCCTCACAAATCTCTGCTTATCACTAGCAAAATAGAGCCCAACTGAGAAAAATGCTACCAAGAAGACTTGTTTGTCTCTGTTATTTTGTTTTAAAAATCCTTTCTTAAGCTTTTGTTTAGTTTTAAGTGGAAGTTCTTAGTCCCCACGTTGCAGGCACCATTTTGTTACCAGTAGTTTTCCCTCCAGCCTTGTCTCAGAGCCGCATCAGGCCCAAATAACACACAGAGACAATGTATTAGATATAAAGTTGTTGGCCAGCTTTATATGTAGCATTTATCATTATTATTGGCTAGCTCTTTTAAATATCAACCCATTTCTATTAATCTAAGTGTTTCCACGTGGTCATATCTTACTGGAGAGAGGTTTGGGACCTTCTTCTCAAGTCCCTACATCTTGAATTTCCTACTACATCTCCCAGAATCCTCCTTGTCTACTAGTCCCACCTATCTTTCTTTCCTATTGGCCAACAGTGTAAATATTCCTTTTGTTAAACTCAAAGACTCTGACAAAGAGAAGGGTGATATAATATAGCTTATCTTTGCTAAGTAAATAAAATTGAGATTTAAAAACTATATTACAAGTCCATTTGATTTCATTGTTTATAGACAAAAACAAGTGTGGTTGAAATTTATTCCTAATTACATTGGAGTAGGAGTCAAATCATATTTATAGAAAAGCAGACAACTTTGAGTGAGTACCACACTGAGTATTATATAGTAAATAATCCAACTGATCTGTGAAGCTTACCTAATTAATCTACCTAATTGAAAAGATGCTCAAACACAATTTTCTTCTTTTTCTAAGCCCTATTAAACTTTTCTACTAATGAGATCATTCAGAATTTTTAAGAGTTTGGTTCTGTATGTAATTTAGTATAGAATCCAGACAAGCTGAGTCAGACATAGCTCATCCACTTACTAGACATGTGACCTTGGACAGACCATTAAACTTCTTTATGCCTCATTTTCTCCTTTGTAAAATGGAATCATCATAGTACTTCTCTGTTAAGGTCACTGTGAGTATTAAACTGATAACATGCATAAACTCACATTACAACAGTGCATTACAATATGCTTTTATCATTACTAAAATCTCACACTCAAAATGAGAAGGATGACATGTATAAAGAAAATTCTTTTTATTCCTTTTTTTTCTGCCTTTATGGCATGCTGAATATAACAGCTGGTACCATCTTATTCAGAGCAGCTGTGTTAACTAATAAGAGACCCTCAAGTTTAGGCCTGGTGACTTTCTCTCACAAAAGAGAGAACAAAATGGTCATTAGATTCTTACCTAAGAGACCAGCTACTTCCTTGTGCAGCCACCCTCCCTGCTGTGTGTAACTCTGCCTCATTTCTTCATAGTTTTGGGAGATGACTGATTATATAGGAAATAAAAGGCTGCCTTAAGTGTGTGTTTGGGTGCTCTATCTGTGTAATTATAGTGGAATCATTATCCATGTTGGGGTGAGCTTTTTGATAATACAGTCATTTTGGAGTCATTAATATTACTGTTAGTAATCTATCACCTATAAGTCAAGTAAAGCCATTGGATTCCCATAGAGGGATTGGGTGGATTTGTTACTTTGGTTTGTCTTTGGTGCTGTATTTATTGTGAAGAGAATTTTGTTGATCTCCCCTAGTTCTTGAAATATCTTTCAATATCGGTTGACCAAAATATCTTAGCTACTCCTAAATGTTTTTTTTTTTTTCTGGGCTCTAGTTGTTGTTCTCAAAGAATCAGTTCTTGTCACTTGTGAGGAATATAAGCGAGTCATTGTGCTATTGCCTGTAATCCCAGTTTTGTGGAGCTAGAGGCAGGAGGAATAGGACTTTTGTGATAAGCTTTCTATCAGCTGTGGTTATAGGATATCTTAACTCAAAAACAAGAAACAAAACAAATGAAATAAAAGATGTAAGGGCTAAAATTTGACATACAAAATAATATTAATGGACGACAAATTTATCTTTAAGAGATGTATTCTCTATAAGTGTTAGCCTTTCTACTTTTTTCTTTTGTAAATAATATTTTTATTCTTTGAAAATTTCTACAATATATATTAATTGTTGCAGGATCCCGAAGGGTGTTTCTTGGGGGGGGGGAAGCAGGCCCAACAGCAACAACATAGGCATTGGGGACAAGTTGAAATAACATGCTCGCCGGGCATCGGTGGTGCATGCCTTTAACCCCAGCACTCGGGAAGTAGAGGCCGGAGGATCTCTGTAAGTTCAAGGCCAGCCTGGTCTACAGAGCGAGTTCCAGGACAGTCTCCAAAGCTACACAGAGAAACCCTGTCTCGAAGGAAAAAAAAAAAAAAAAAAAAAAGAAAAAAAGAAAAAGAAACAAGTTCAGTTTGTTCCAGGAAGGGTAAGCCTTATATACCCCTCAACACTGCCCCAGGGGAGGCTGGTATCTGCTGAGGTGATGTGGTCACTGTCCATAGATTCACATCATTTCTCATCAGACTTGGCTGCTGTTTTTAAGACTTTCTGGCAGACCCAGGCTGGCTTTCATGAATTATCTGCTGCGCATGCTCTTGCTACTGGTCTAGGCCAGTTGTCAGGCCCATTGAGGTTTAGTAATCTCACAATTAACCATATACATCTGCCATAACATAACTTAAATATTTTAATTAAAATATAATTCCACAATTTTCCATTCTCACTCCTCTTCTACCTCTCCTGTCTGTTGGAACTTTCCTGCTCTTTCCAAAATTTGTTGCCTCTTTTTCTTTAGCTATCATTGTTGTATGTACCTATAACTTACTGAGTCTGTTTAGTGTTATCTTCATGTATATGTTCATAGGGCCAACAACTTGATGTTGGAAAACCAATCAGGGGCTCATGATTAAAGAAAACTAATTCTACTCTCAGTCTTCAACTAGATCCATGAAATTTCCCTCATATGCATTGGGATGTAAACTGGTGTTGAACATGTTCAGATCTCATTTAGACAGCCATGTAGTTGAGATTTCATGAGTATAGTTTCCTGGTCACAGCTAGAAAGCACAATCTCACAGAAGACCTCCTGGTTACATTCTTTCTTCCTATTCTTTCAAGATGTTTCTTGAACCTTAGGTACAGGAGTTGTAGATATATCAGTTGTTGATGGGTGTCCCACAATCAGGAGTTCCCTGGACTTTCAGCAGTTGTTGCTTTCTGCAATGTCTCCTTCTGCTGCATAAGGAAACTTCTTTGATGAGGCATGAGATCTATGCTTATCTTTGGATGTAAAGATTGGTATTTAGAATACAGTTAGGAATTCTACTGGTTTATAGCAATAGTAGGTTTTCCTTTGAGACCCATGACCTATCCATGGGTGGTTTGTTAGGTTTGCAGTACAGGACAGATTTCCTCCAGTTGAATGAACCTTAATTCTAATTAGAAACCTGTTGGTTACCACCAAGATATAACTGCTACTACTGTATAGCTAAGGATATTTGCCATGTTGTGGTTCATAAATGTCACAGCTGGGTAGGACTGATTGCTTTCTTCTTTGAGCAGCTTGTTTATCACATTATAATAATATGAAAGTTAGTCCTCAGGAAGGAGGCTTTTGGGTCAATTCCAGCTCATATCCTCTAAGTCTTAGTATAGCATTCATGGCATCTTCAACAGTAGGATTTTACCTTCAACTTCCTAGAGGTAGCCAATATCAGTAACAACAATAACATAGTCTGTATTGTCAGTGGGGTGGTCTCCTGACTCTGACCAAAAACTTGAAATGAAGTTTCTCATGCCTGATGCTCAGGTTTTTGTTAGGTAATCTTTGGCTTTTTGAGGGTAACAAAATTACCCTCATTTAAACTACACATATATAATATATATTACACACATATGTGGTGTAATAAACTATGCATATATAAATGCATATGTAATATATATATAATTTTAGGTAAATAGAAAAAGGTAATCCTCTATCTTTTTTATTAATTTTTAAATTTAAATTAAAAACAATCTTATTTTACATACCAATTATAGTTTTCTTGCCCTCAGTCCTCCCACTCCCTCCCACCATGTTCCCATCCAATCCCCCATCCACTCCTCAGAGAGGCCTTCCTTGGGGGGATCATCAAAGTTTGTCACATCTTTTGGAGCAGAACTGAATTCCTGACCCCTGTATCTAGGCTGAAAGAGTATCCCTCCATAGGGATTGGGCTCTCAAAGCCCATTCATGCACTAGGGATAAATACTGGTTCCACTGCTGGTGGCCCCATAGACTTCTTAAGTCCTCCAGCTGACACCCACATTCAGGGAGCCTAGTTCGGTCTTTTGCAGGTTCCCCAACTGTCAGTCTGAAGTCCATGAGCTCCCTCTTGCTCAGGTCAGCTGTTTCAGTAGGTTTCCCCAGCCTTTCTACAACTGGATTCCAAGAGTTCGGCTCAGTGTTTAGCTGTGGGTGTCTGCTTCTGCTTTTAACAGCTACTGGATAAAGGCTCTATGATGGCATTTAAGGTAGTCATCAGTCTCATTATAGGGAAAAGGCATTTAAGGTAGCCTCTCCACCATTGCTTAGATTCTTAGGTAGGGTCATCTTTGTGGATTCCTGGGAATTTCCCTAGTGCCAGGTTTCTCGTTAAGCCTGTAACAGCTCCCTCTATCAAGGTATCTCTTTCTTTGTTCTCCTTCTCTGTCCTTCCCTCAACTCAACAATTCTTTCTGTCTTTTAAAGAATCCTTAGTGTTATTTTCCACTCCTAATTCTGTATTATTATAGTCTCTTTCACTTACCCAACTCAATTTTCCAAATTTACTCTTTCATATCACCAGTATCCTGCTCTTTTACTCTCTAGAGCCCTCTCAATCATCATTTTATATTTTTCTAGTTTCTGTAGTTTCTAGAGGTTGTATATTTAGATATGATGATTTGGAGCTAGGAACCATAGATAAGAAAGAATATGTGGTATTTGTCTTTTGGCTCTGGATCATCTCACTCTATATAATATTTTCTTAGTTCTATCCTCTGACACACAGATTTCATGCTTTTATTTTTCTTTACAGCTGAATAGAATGCCATTGTGTATGTTCCACATTTTCATTATCCATTTGTCAGTTGAAAGATATTTAGCTCGCTTCCATTTTCTAGCCATTGTGAACAGAGCTGCAAGCCACATGACTGAGCAGTATTTGTGAAACAGGAAGTCGAGTACTTTGAGCATATACCACAGAGTTGTGTAGTTTGGTCATTTATTAGATTAAAATAAATCTTTTTTAGAATTCTTCATACTGATTTCCAGAGTGACCATTACCCATTATTATTCTATGAGTTATAATAGGTCTTAATAATAAAAGCCCAGAGTAAAATATGGGGGAAATAACTGAAAGATCAGATATAATGAAGGAGTAAGCCAAAGCCACATTTACTTTATTAGCTTCCCAACAGAAAAAAAAAAAAAAAAAAACAGTGAGTTCCTGTTTCCTCTGGCCTATATTCCTTTCTCTGTTCAGCTCTCACTTCTTGTCTGTCTATACAGACATCCAGACCTCTAAGGTTAGCTAGTGGCAAGCTACACATTTTATTTATACAAAGAACATATCACCACATCATTCTATTAATGGTGAATGATGGATCCCCTGTTCTCATATCCCTCCTGCATTTATTATTTTCTTCTTAAGCATTCTGACTAAGTGAGATGAAATCTCCAGATTGTTTTCATTTTTATTCCCTTAATTGCTAAGGATGAACATGTTTTGAGATATTTCTTAGCCATTATAATTTCTTTGGTTTTGAAAAGGGGTTCATAGCCCATTTTTAATTGGTTCATTTATGTTTTTTTAATATATTTTAGATATTAATATCCTGTCAGATCTGTAGCTGGAAAAGATTTTCTCCGATTATGTGAGGTTCTTCTCTGCTTGATTGTTTTCCTTTTTGTACAGAAGATTTTTAATTTATGACTTTTCTTCTTCTATTGATATAATCTTGTGACTTTTGCCTTTCAAAAAATTTATAGTTGATATTGACCAATATATGTTGAACCATCCTAGCATCTCCAGGATATAGCTAACTTTATCTGTGGTGGATGATCTTTTTGATATGTGTCTTTATTTAACTGGCAAATATTTTACTGCCAATTTTAACATGTATTCATTGGGGTTGTTGGCTTGTAGTTTTTTTTAATGTGCGTGCATGTGTTACTTTTGGTATTAGAGTGATACTGGCTTTATACAGGAGTGGGTAAGTACTCCTTCCATTTCTATATTTGCAAAAAATAAATTAGGAAGTTTTGGTCATAAATCTGTGAAGGCCTAGTATAATTCTGCTGTGAACCCATCTGTGCTTGTGTTTCTTCCTGTCAGAAAGGGTTTTTATTGCATTTTCAATCTTTGTTATGGATTTGTTTATATTGTTTATCTCTTCTTGGCTTAACTTTAGTGGTTTGGATGAATCTACAAATTTATCTATTTCTTTTAGATTTTTCCAACTGAATGGAGTACAGATTTTTAAAGTATTTCCTTATGGTATCCTGAATTTCTTTGGGGTCTGTTGTAATCTTTCACTATTCTGATTCTGTTAATTTGGGTCCTCTTTCTAATTTGGTTAGTTGGGCCAAGAGTCTGTCAACCTTGTTTATCTTCTCAAAATACACCCCCACCTCCAACTTCAAGCTGCTCTTTGATTCCTTGATTCTTTGTACTCTGTTTTTTTTTTGTTTGTTTGTTTTGATCTCATTTATTTCTTCTCTAAGTTTTAAATTTTTTTCTCTTCTCTTCTTCTTCTCTGAGTTCTATTATTTCTTGCCATCTAATGGATTTGGGTTTGGTTTGTTCTTCTTTGTCCAAAGTCTTGAGTTGCATCATTAAGTTATTTATTTGTGCTCTTTCTGATTTTTTTAATGTAGGTACTTAGAGCTAAAAATTTTCTTTCTATGACTACTTTTATCGTGTCCCAGAGGTTTTCTTGTGTTATGATTTTCATTTTCATTTATTCCAGGGATTTATAAATTAAGAAACACTATCCTTTGACCCATTTATCATTCAATAATGAGTTATTTAATGTCCATGTGTTTGTTTACTTACTAGAAGTTGTTTGTTATAAATTTTATGTTTTTAAAAATTATAGTTAGAAGTTTAAGCAATAGTGGAGAGGCTACCTTAAATACCCTCCCTGATAATGAGATTGATGATGACCTTATATGCCATCTTAGAGCCTTCATTCTGTAGCTAAAGGAAGCAGAAGCAGACACCCACAGCTAAACACTGAGCTGAACACCTAGCATCCAGTTGCAGAGAAAGAGGGGTGGGTGATGAGCAAAAGGGTCAAGAACAGGCTGGAGAAAACCACAGAAAGAGCTAGCTGGCTTGAATAAGGGGAAGCTCATGGACCCCAGACAGATAGCTGGGAAACAATCATAGGACTGACCTAGACTCCCTGAATGTGGGTCTCAGTTAGGAGGCCTGGGTAGGCTATAGGACCTCTGACAATGGAACCAGGATGTGTCCCTAGTGCAGGAACAGACTATGGGAGCCCATTCCCCATGGAGGGATACTCCCTCAGCCTAGAGACACAGGATAGGGTGGGGAGCTAGGCCTTACCCCAAATAACTTAATGATTTTGATTATCTATCACGGAAGGCCTCATCCTACCTGGGGAGTGGAAGGGGCATGGGATGGAGGTGTCTGTGGGGGCCTTGGAAGGATGGGAGGGAGAGGGAACTTGGATCGATACATAAAATAAGAAAAAATATTAAATGAAAAAATAAGTTTCTAAATAGCAACAAAAAAGAAATTTGCATAGTGAAATAAGAATGAAATTATTCTTAAATGTGATTCAACTATCATAAATTTTGAAGTTAAGTAAAAAAAAAATTATAGTTAGGAAACAGTGTCTGAGGTGAACCAACTTTCAAAATAGCTGGGACATTGCAGCCTTGCAGATCACTACAGCCAGCATTTCTGCAACTTCTTAGGATTCCCATGACAGTGCTCCCTACTAGCAGGAAGCAGTTTGGAAAGAATAACACCCAAATTCTCAAATATTGTCTACAAATGTTTGTTTTCATTTAAATGGGGTTGATTACAAATGGTTATGGATCACAACCAATCTCTTTTTTAAAGGTAAAAACGGGAATATGGTAGATATGAATACTTAGTTTTGGAATCGATTTTCATTTACTGATACAAATTAAATTTTGTGATATGTATGTTTCTCCTCTTATTTGGGTATTGTGTATCTATAGCTCATTTAAAAATGTAATTATAATTTAGTACAGATTATAGTCACCTATAACAATCAAAACTTATAGTGTTAGTTAGGTTTTCTAGATACACAGAAATACATTTCAAATGGATAGGCATTTTTCAAACCCTTCAAAGACCTACAGAATATGGCATTTAAAATGGTTTAGGGTTTTTCTTGACAGTGAGGCACAACTGCTCCTGAAACACCACCAGCTTCGGAAAGGATGTTGGAATCCAAGAAATTCGATATGGAGTGTACTTCCAATATGACAAGAGTAGCCATTTGGGCAAGATGCTGCTCTTGTCTGGACTGTTTGGCTTTATGCTGTATAAACTGGACATATAGGACCTACAGAATAGTGACTACTGAAACAAGATGGACAATGCTGTAGGCTTCCAGCTTCATGGAAGAGACTGTCAGACATTCTGCAGGACACAGAGAAAAGTGACTGGCAAACTGGCAACACAGGTGCGACAGTTTGAAATTTCCTGCTTTGCTGACATGTCTTCCAGACACACTATGGCCTATAGGCTATAGATGGAACATTACAGAAGAACTTTGGGTGACTGACCAGGCAGCGAGTTGTCTCTGTCATTTGTAGAGTTTATATACTATCCTTCTGTGGTCTTTGATGGAGTTGAAGACAGATAGTTATAATTATAGCTTCCTTAGTTAGAATTAAAGATAAGTTACATATAAGACTTTAGACTTACAAAGATAGGATAGATGATAGAATATTTTCTTTAATTCTTGATAATGTTAATGAACTAAATATTGTTAACTATAGTTTGTATTTGATAACTGTTTTGTTATATATTTTACTATGTTAAAGTTAAAACCCTTCTTTTTATTTAGACAGAAAAGAGTAGATGATGGAAGATGTCATTCTGTAAATATGTTTCTCTTATTGGTTAATGAATAAAGCCCTGTTGACCAATAGGAGAGCAAAATAGATGGGACTAGTAGACAAGGAGGATTCTGGGAGATGTAGCAGAGGAGAGTCAAGATGTAGGAATTTGGGAGGTCAAGACCCTCTCTCTGGTAAGATAAGACTATGTAGAAACACTTAGATTAATAGAAATGGTTTAATATTTAAGACAGAGCTAGCCAATAAGAAATGCTAGTACCTGGCCAATAGCTTAATATATATATATATATATATATATATATATATATATATATATATATATGTTTTACTTCTTATTTGAGAAATTAAATCATTGCCTCTAATTATAAAAAAATATAGTTAGTATACACAGAGCTATTTAAACTTTTCTGATTTTGTTAAGATCTGTTTTATGTGCTAGGATGCAGCCTATTTTATAGGAATTTTAATGGCTTGCTGATTAGAATGCATATACATTGGTATTTTAGTGAACTATCTTGTAAATATCTGCTAAGCCATTTGATATATGGTATAATTTAATTCTAAAGTTTCCTTTTTCTTTTTCTTTTGTACAGATAAACTTTTTACTGGAGAAAGTGGGATAATGAAATTGTGTGGTATTTTGTGTTGTGCAAATATTTGTCTTTAATTCCAATAATAAGCTATTTATGAAATTTGACTCATCAAAGTTTGGTTCTCATATGGTTAGGTTTATAATGTCTTCTTTGTTAATTATTCCCTGAATTACAGTGAAGTTTCTTCTTTATTGTTTCTGATTATTTTTAGTTTGAAATCTATTTGTCAGAATCTATTTTCTTGGATGCATTTTCCAATTCTTTCTGTTTTAGGTGATCTTTCATTTTAAAGCTTAGTTCCTTATAGGCAACAGAAATATGGATTTTGTTTCTTGAAACTGTTCATCTAATGTGTTTCTTTAGATTTGAAAATCACGATAAGTAGTATTTAAAGTTATTGTTGAAAGTGTGTATGACTAGAATAATTTTGTTGCTTTTTTGCTGTTAGTGTTCCTAGTCATATTTGTGTTTCAGTAACTATAGCAGCAATTGTTTCCTTTCTAAGTTTCTTGGCTGTGTGTGTTCCTCTCTTCATTCTGGAATATTGCTTTCAGTATTCTCCATTGGGTTGCTTTGTAGGACATGAACTCCATTATCCTACTTATGACATGGAAACTTTTTATTTTTCTTTCAATTATGGATGATAGTTTTTCTGGGTAAAGTAGTCTATGTTGGTACCCATGGTATTTGTGAACTTGTAGTACATCTCTCCAGGTATGCCTAGTTTTAAAAGATTTTTTGGCAGGGAACACAGCTGTTGTGGTGGTAGATTTTTCTTTATATGTGACTTTTGTTTTTTCTTTTAAAGATTTCACTACTTTCCTTGTTCTGTATATTTAGTGTTTTATGTATTTTTTTTAATAGGGAGTTTCTTTTCCAGTCTTTTTATTTGGTGTTCTGTGTGCCAATTGAATCTGTATAGGTATGTCTTTCCTTTGTTTGGGGAAACTTTCTTCTGTAATCTTGTTGATGATTTTGTCTATGCAACTGACTGGGTTTCTTCTCTCTATTTATACAATGACTTAAGGATTTGTGCTTTTTCATGTTATCACAAAGTTCCTGTGTGTTCCTTCACAATGCTTAAAATTTTCTTTTTATATTATTTTCTTGTGTGGTCTAATTATTTTTTTTCTATATCTGTACTAGACTTTCTATCTTCTACTTGATCCATTCTATGTATAAGACATTTTCCCTGAGTTGTATAATTGGGTTATTGAGTTTTTCAATTCCATTTACATTTCAGCCTGAGTTTTTTCTCATTGTTTCTATTTCTTTTATTTAATGTAGTTTTCAAATACTGAATTGCCTTATAGGTCTTAATAATAAAAACTGGGAGCCAGATAGATATTAGGGTAAATGCTTACTTCTACTGAATCCTCATGTCAAAGGCATGATCCTGTCCCTATGAATCCTCAGTCTGAATGCCTTGAGCTCTTGTCTTCCTTTCTTTGCCCATCCATATCACCTCCTGTCTCCACCTCTCAAGTGCTAGAATTAATGATATATGACTCCAAGTACTGAGATTAAAGGTGTGAGCCACCACCACCTGGCTGTTTCTCTTTTAGACTGGATCAGACTTGTGTAGCCCAGGGTGGCCTTGAACTCACAGAGATTCACCTGCCTTTGCCTCCACAGTGCCGGGATTAAAGTTGTGTGACACAACTGCCTACCATCTATGGTTAACCAGTGTGGCGAGCTCCTCACTCTGATCTTCAGGCAAGCTTTATTTGTTAGATCACAAACAAAATATCACCACAGTCCCACACTTCATGACTTAGTTTGGAGTGTCCTAAGTGGTAAGTCGCTTAGAGGGAACTGAGAACTGGGCGGGTCCATAAATTTGGAACAGAGATGGAACTACATCAGGCATGGTCTTATTTCTTCAGGCTGTGAGATATGATTGCTTAGAGTAACCATTATCTGAAAGGAGTGGTTTCATACTGTAATACAGTAGAGGATAAATAAATCATCTTGGATGATTTATTGGATCTATTGAACTAAACTATTGGAAGAAAGTACATGACATTACATAAAAACTTCAGAGCAAGGAATGACCAAGAGGTGATCTTTCAGTATGTTTATTAGAAAAGTAAGTCTCTGTGGTGAAATCCTGGGAAGAAGATGCACTAGCTTAACCATTGTCTAGTCAAAGCTTCAGTGATTATAGAGATGTTGAGATGTTGCAGTCTCTCAGCCTAATTACTTATTATTTTGTGTTGTCTTGGTCCCATATTAGCTAACTTCTGTGTGTTATTTAATATTTTGTGACTACTAGGTAAATTCTTTGGTATGTACATACCCTAGCTTTTCCTAGCCAAATGCTGAGAATGTTGTCAGATATCATCTGAAGCCCTAACTTTCACTGATTTGCTCTTAATTTCTCTCTCTCTCTCTCTCTCTCTCTCTCTCTCTCTCTCTCTCTCTCTCTCTCTCTCCTTAGAGCTTTTACTTGTTAGGTTTATTCTTTTGCATCTATCCCCTCTCTCCATCAGGTGTTTTAATACTTATCTTCTCATCTATTTCATAAGAACAAAGAGGCTAAATTATATAGCATCTTTCCATCTGTCTGTCTACCCATCCATTCATCCCCCTACCTACCTACCCATTTAATTTATTCCTGCATCCAGTAAGTATCTCTCATATAACAGTCTCAAGCATTTGTTTAAAAAACACATATTGATTGCATTTAAATTATTAAAAATTTCAGTGTTGAGGTTCTGTGTTATGTGCATGAGAACGTAAAAGGGGTTTACAGTACACAATATTTACCCTAAACTTGTCCTTAATTTAAAAAGAAGAACAAGAAGAGACACATGTTAAGGAAAACAATGGAGGTAAAGTGATTAACTAGCTGTATGACCTCAGTCAAGCTATTTGTCTTCCCTATTCTTTTATTTACCCATGTATAATGTTAAACTATTTGATTGAACATTCTTAAAGCTTTGATTTTCAAATTTAATGTGCAACTAAAAGTACATTAACCAAATGATTTTCCCCTATATTCTGTTCCTAAGGAATTTGTTTCAGAAGCTTAGGGGTAGAATATAAGAATTCCTTTGGCCCTCTATAGTCTAACAGTGACATATGCACAGCTATGCTTGGGAATAATTAATTTAGTGACTTTTAGTTTTGACATCTTATTGCTTTGTAGTTGTAGAACAAGCTCACCATAGGAAACATAGCAGAAAGTAGTTGTATTAATGTACTCATTTAAAGTCAGGAAATATTTTATTGTCTAGGTAAAGCTCATGGAGTTTGATGGAAAAGATGATGTTAAAACTGAAAATTAAGACTCTTTAGAGAGATGGGTAAAAAAATGTTTGCTTGTTATTTAGTGCAATATAGTTATTGACCAGAATATACAGGGCTGCAGGAGGAGGAAAATTGCCTTTTTTTGATGCAGTGGATCATAGTACTAGTTTTCGTTTTGCTCTGAAAGTTGTTTTTTGTAGATAAAATGTTTTATTGCTTTAGTTTGCTAGAAATGTAGCATGTGGTCAGGTGGTGACAGGAATCACAAGGCTTCTTTGTGAAATAAAAGAACACAACCTTCCTCAGGCCTCTAGGGGCTGTGCCCTTTGTGATCTACTTAGGTTAGTCCCCACTGGACTTCTGGTTAGATACAAAAACTATCAGGATCACTGTGTTATTTAAAATAATAGATTTACTGCAGAATTATTATTATTAAACCAAAGTTGCCTTTTTTGTTTAGATGAAACCATATAAAAGCAACATTCTGAGTAAATTATATAGCGTCCATTTGATGAAATAATGAGCCCAAGTTTAGGGGATGAAAGTAATGATCTAATGCAATATTTAGAATGAGTGTTTAGTATGTAGTTATTAACCTAAAAGTCACATCCTGCATTCTTTTAATTTGTGAAAAATTTGTCACTAATTGCCCAAGAACCCCCTGATTTTTCATACAAAATCATCTCATAGCTGGTGACTTTCTCCCCCTTCTCATGTCTTAAAATACAGCCCTATAAGCATCATATTACTCTCATATTTGTATGCCCTTTTAAAATATTGAACTGCTAAGTTTAGCTCCATTGCTCTCTTCTCAAAAATAGAATTCTTCCTCCATCCAACTTTGTCTTTGAGAAGCTACCAATAAATCATGATTTTATTTTAATGACAAGTGGCTTAAAATCTTATTTAACCTTTTCACCCACTGAGAACCTGCTAATTCTGAAACTCTTTAGGGATTAATTACTGATGTATAGAGGAAAGGGATATTATCTTCCATTTAGAAGCAGTTTGAGAGATAAGTTTGACCTGTAATTCAAATTCACTGTATATGAGTCAGGGTCAGGCAAACAAGGCAAAAGAAGTCAAAAATTGAAAGGGCTGGGTAGGTCAATCTATGTGAGTTCCACGCCCACCTGGTCTTCATACTGACCTCCAAGACATCCTGAGCTATGTAGAGAGACCCCATCTGCCAACATACACATGCAAACACACATACTTGAAAGAGAAAAAGAAGATGATAAGAAATAAAGTATCCAGGTTGATATTTAGCCTTGAGTCTAGCCCTTGCCTATGTCACTTTAGGGTTTGCAGTTTTGCTTGTGATCATCTCGTGCTCTACTGCTTCATGCATCTTTGCTTATGCTATTATAGCAAGCATCTCTTGACTTTTATGTAAAAATAGATATAATAAACCTATGGTGATTTATTTCTTACAGTATTTACTTTATGAATTTGAATTCTTGTTCTGTAATATCATCAGTGTCTTAGAGAATGACTCTCACTGGGATTTCTTTGAAAAAATGCCTAGGATCTCAAAAGAGATATGTGAAAGGAGTATCTGTCATATAAAATTCAGACTTCAGAAAATGTCCCCAAAATTCAGGAAGAGGAATTATGAGAAAATGGATACTATTACATCCCTTTTGTCTTATTATTTGACAGCAAAGAGGAATAGTAGGGTTAGAAGTACAGATGTTAATTGAAAACTTTGAGATCTTTTACCATTTTGCAAATTGTGTTCCTACTGTCTGGGTTACAGCATATGCTTAATTCTAAGCATGTGAGATAATATCTGCCTATACATTAAGATGTAAAATATTTTTATTTGATTTTGAAATACTTTAAAACCTGTAAATTTAGCTAAAATGATAATAACTTTATAGAGCAAGTATTTGGGGGTCAAAGTTAAATTAGATGCCAACCTACATGGAAATTGGCAAAACTTAGAAACCATGAATCTGGAATTCCTACCAGGGCATTTTTACTACAAAATGTTTTTTTGGTTTTGTATTTTGAAAGACACAGAAGTGGTCTGTGAAATAATCATTAGCACTAGGCAGCCCAAGCAGCCCTGGGTGTTTCATGGTTCAAATGCTCAAGACCAGATGGAAGTCCAGAAGTGAATGACTCAGAATTTATTAGTTTTGCCACCTGTGTAGTACAGCCAAACCAGCTGCCACAAGGCAGTTCCAATTTCAGCAGAGCAGTAAATGAACACAAAAATGAGAGTCAGTCTCCATAATAAAGGAAAATGACTGATAGAGCAGCAAGATTGATACTTCTTGAGGAGGTACAGTTACCATGCAGGCATAGAGCAAGAAATGGTTAAGGCACCTTGCCCTGAAAAATCTACACCTGAGTTGCTTTAGAAGCAACTATCAGGTTGGGGTGTGTTACAATTACAGGCTTGGAAGGTTACCAGTCACAACTGATGATCTGGAAAAGGAAATTAAGCCAGCTATGTCATGAAGCCAGGTGGTTTTACCTTATAAAATATGAAATATTATTTATCAACCTTCCATAGTCCTGATCTCTGAAGGCTTAAGTATCCAGGGATCCTAAGATCCCTAATGATGGTCATAGAAATCCCTGACATTATCCTCATGATTTCCTTATGTGGACTTGAAAGTTTATGGGTTATGCTCACGATGCCAGTACACAGCAGGACAAGGCAGGAGAATTGCTGCGAGTTTGAAGCTAGCTTGTCCTATGAAGGTTTTTCCTGAGTAGCCTGGATTATAGACTGAGGTTTTGTATCACGTCTCAAGTCACCAACAAATCAACCAAAATCAAAATAAGAGGCTTTTCAGGATCTGTTTAAAGACCACTAAGATTCAGAGAGTGAAGCTGAGGTTTCAGATGCCACTAAATAGATCTATGGCAATAAGGGCAAAATGAACTTGATAATGAAGGTATGGGGATCAGACCAAGTTGAGAGTATAGTAACTTTTGCTTAAAAGAGGAATGCCTATTACTTTTATTTTTTTAACTTTCTTTTATTTATTTATTCTTTGTGTCTTTCACATCATGCACCTCAATCTTATTCATTTCCTGTCCATGCATATCTAACCTCTGCCCTTCCATCCCCCCATAAAGTTTAAGAGAAAAAGATAAAAAAGGGAGGGTTATCTTGTCATGGAAGCTGTGGTGTGGCAGAGTGAGTCATGCAGTAAACCTTTTGTCCATATATCGTTATTTGGAGTGTCCATTGCCAAGAGTCATTGATCTGGTTTGAGATCTCTGTTATCTGCTACACTATCAATTCTTGGCCCTCATGGATCTCCTCTTGGTTCCTGCTGTTGCCCTTGTAGTGGAAATCCTGCAGCTTGTGTCCACAGGACTTTTCCCTTTACATGCTCCAGCAGGTCACAGGTTGGGTGGATATTGGGGTGATCAGGGTTGTCAGCCCACCAGCTCTCCTGGTCCTCACCACCAGAGTGAGCTCTCGTATGGTGCCTTGGCTAGTTCACCCTTTCCTGCAATGAGCAAGGGATGGGGCTGGCTCTCCTGCTTTCATGTCCACAGGATCAGATCCTCACACCTACACCTTCAGGGTCACCTCTACTGTGTTGCCCAGGCTAGGTGTAGGGCCGTCTTTCCTGAGTGCTGCAGCAGATGAGGGGCAGGGCTAGTTCCCCCACTCATGACCTCAGGGCCAGCTTTCCCATCTGCCTCAGGCCTTGATTGGGGGGCATGTTTCTCCTGTCCATGAAGCCACACGACAGGTGAATAGTGGGGACAGCTCTTCCATGCTCACAGTATCAGGGCTGGCTCACATACACCTCTATCAATGGGATTATATCTATTGTGCCATGGATGGGAGGTGCAGAGGCCTGCTCTCACTTGTTGCAACTGATGGTGGGCAGGGGCAGCTCTCCTGCCATTCTGACCTCAAGACCAGCTTTCCCATCTGTTTCAGACATTGATGAGTGGGAGGAAAGGGGAGGAAGGTTTATTAATGAATTTTAAAAAATATCTTGTTTTTCCATATCAAAAAAAAATCCTGGGGCATTATTTTTGAAAAACAACTAAACTGGATGAATAAAAGCTTGGCATTCTTTCTTTTTATATGTGGAAAACTTTCTTTTTATATGTGGAAAACTCAGGAGACTGAAGATCCTTGCTTTGGTTCACTGGTTTATTGATGATGCAAGATTTTCAGTGTTACCGTGATGAAAAGAATAAGGGCATAGCCAGAGAAAGGAGTTCATATAGTATTTGCTGGCATAACCTGTTGTGGCTTTTATTCACCCCCTACCCCCCATGGCCTAGACCAAGCTGCTCTTGGCATGGCTGACATCTGCCTTCACATGGCTTTTTCAGGAGATGATTTTTTTTGTGTTAACATTTCTAAACTGATCAATTCTTAGTAACATAATAAAGTTCTCTGTTTGTATGAAGAGAATACTGACATGTGTTTATTCTCACTGAATTTGGGTCTTTCCCTCTCTATGATGACAAGAAGTGAAATGACTTTATAATATAATATTTTATTAATGATTACAGTTGAACTAACTCCCTTGCTTCCCTATTTTTTCTTCTGGCAGGTGGCGTGTTTGACCCAAGTAGCTGCTAATTATCTTATTGGCCAAAAGGAAGCAAAACGATGGGGCACAGCTCATGGCAGCATTGTTCCTTATCAGGTACATTTTAGCCTTCATTACTAGAATCTGCAGATCTGTACAATATGACTCTGAGAATTGTTTTTACAAACCCTCCAGGGTTGTTCGATAACATGTCTCTGTCTTATAGCAAGGTTCTGTTCTCGTTTCATTTTTTTCATATTTATTCCCTAGACGATTTGTAGAAGAACACTTAAGTAGATCAAAGGAACTTACTGTAAATGAATTACTTTGGAGTTTATAATACCATGGTTTCTTCATTTCTTTCTTTTTCTTTCAACCAAAAGCTTCTGTTATACCTTTGACTGTAGCTGCTTTATAAAGCATGGTGTGTTGCTCTAAAACAAATGTTACCTTCTCCATCTGACAATAATATTCTCAGGGGTTAGAGTGAAGTGAAAATGTGCGTGTGATGGATCTTCATCCTTGTAGAAAAACAGATGCTTTGAGCTGCTGTTCTTTATTAAGTCTCCAAACTTAACCTCAGAAATTCTGGACTTTGGCTAGTGCAAATGAATATGTGAAGAAACAATGATCCCTTCAAAAATAGCAAAAACTTTACTAACTCTTCCAAGCCACTAGCCTTAGCCTAGTTGCATATTTCTTTGCATTTCCTTTTATTTGTCAAACTTCCTGTCCTACATCATGAGTTCAAGAGTAGTGGTGTCTTTCTCATTTCTTCTCTAATATCCAGTAGAACTATAGGCATTGTACCCTGGAAGTTTCTGCTGAGTAAAGGGTGGATTTTGCTCTAGCTGTTTCAACATGTGTATTCTTGACAGGAAACAGAAAACATAGATTTTTTTTTTTTTTTGGCTAGGAAATCCATCAGCACTTCCAGTCATCCTTTCAATGTTAAGAGATTATTTCCATGGGCAGGTCTAGTTTCATTTCCATTTATTTTAAATGCAAATCTGAGGAATGTATAATCCAGCTTGAGCCCGGCATGCAGCCTTCTCTTGTTCTGTTTATGGCCATTGTATACACGAGACTTTGCTATGATTTCCTGGTATAGTTGCTTTTCTCATATTGAGTTACCTTATGGGATACTTACAAGTTTTGAGTATATCTTCAGTGCCTCCCTTTTTGTTTGTTTGTTTTTTCTACTAGTGGATTCTTGACTACTTTAGGGACATCTGCTTCCCTAACTAAGATTTTCTTGTGGTGGTTCTAGACATCTAGCTAGACCTTCCTAACTTGATTCATAAAAGTTGTATTTTTAAACTGGGTAGAAATAGGAAGGTTGAGCCTTCTTATTTTCCAGATTTAAAAAAAAAAATCTCACACCTAGTTTGAATGGGGAGCTTCCAACAGTAATCACTTTGTAATATTTTTAGACATTTTCAGTTATTTATCAATGATAGGAGTGTGCTGTTGTTTCAGGACCCTTCAACTCTTTTCACTATTTCTTCTCATCCAGTTTGCCCTTAGATCAGAGGTATGGCTAAGTGATTCATTATTATGATTGATGGTGAAAATTATCAATATTTTTTGCCTAGTACAATGTTAGAATTTATATGAACTCATCTCAAATAATGGAAATTCTGATTTCAGCTTTTGATGCATGTGGAGAAAGCAGCCTTTCTGAATTGGAAAGCTATGTAGAAAAACTCTAAGTCACCTTACAAAATATAAAAGTTTCTTTTTCCTTTTCTTTTTGGTAAAAATAGAATATCCACTTTAAAGCTTTCTATAGACCATAGCTGTCTCTCCTGGGCATCATACCTAGAATACTGGCATCCTGAATAAGCTCTTAATTATTTTACCATGAGAGGTAAGGAATTCAGAATCTTTGGCCTTTGTTTAGGTTACATGTATAAAAGACATGTCTCTCCCTCTCTAGTTCTCTCTGTGATTTTATTGAAGAATAGATTTGTACTTTGTTATTGAGTCACAGTTGATTGTAAGAAATGATATCTCAGTTTTTCTTAGGAGCATAGAATTAATGTGCCTCTTCTTTGTAGGGAACTGGTTCAGCACAATGATTAAAAGATTAAATGAAAATTTAACTTTAAAGAAACTAATATAGCAAGATGGGTCCTAGAGATGCTTCAAGATTTTTGTCTCTTCACAATTTTTGAATAGACTCAATAAATATTTTTATGTGAATTCCAAGGTAATTATAATTAAGTTTCCTAGGATAATTACAGTTTTGCTTCTTTATTTATTTCTTATTTTATATATCAATCCCAGTTCCCTCTCCCTCCCATCATCTTATGCTCTCCTTCACCCCTCCCCTGTCCCATTCCCCACCCACTCATCAAAAATCTGTCAAGTCATTTGGAGTAGGGACTATGCCCTCCCCCATGTGTCCCTTTGTGCACTAGAAATACATCCTGGTTCCACAGCCAGAGGCCACATAGACTACCAACCTCCTAGCTAACACCCACATTCAGGGTGCCTGGTTGGTTCTCCAGCTTTCAGACTGGTGTCCATGAGTTCCTTTGTGCATTTGGCTGTTTCTGAGGGTTTTCCCAGCATGGTCTTGATCCCTTTGTTCATCATTCCTTCCTTTCTGAAACTGGGTTCTCAGAGTTTGGCTCAGTGCTTAGCTGTGGATCTCTGATTCTGCTTCCATCAGCTACTGGATGAAGAGCTCTAGCATGACATTTAAGGTAGTCATCATTCTCATGATAGGGGAAGGGCAATTAAGGTACCCTCTCTATTTTTGCTTAGATTCCTAGTTGGGGTCATCTTTGTGGATCACTGTACAATTCCCTAGTGGCAGATTTCTCTTTAAATCTATAATGGCTTCCTCTATTGATGTGTCTCTTTTCTTGCTAGCTTCTATTCATCTCCCCATTCAATCTTCCCTCATATTGATTAATGAATAAAGCACTGTTGGCCAAAAAGGGAAGCAAAATAGGCAGGACTAGGAGACTTGGAGGAGAGAGGAAAGTAGGGAGGAGTCAAGATGTAGAGACTTGAGAGAACAGAGGCCCGGGCCCTCTCTCAGTAAGATGAGACCAGGTAGAATTACTTAGATTAATAGAAATGGCTTAATATTTAAGACAGAGTTAGCCAATAAGAAACTGGCCTACAGCTTTATATAAAATACAGCATATCTGTGTGTTATTTGGGGCTGTCATGATGGTGGGACCAGGCTTCCAGAAAAACTTCTCATAACAAAATCTACTCTTTTGTGTCTAAAATAAAAAAGAAGGGTTTTAACCTTAACATTGCAAAATGATGGGAGATGTCATTCTGTATATGTTTCTCATACTGGTTAATGAATAAAGCACTGTTGGCCACTAGGAAAGCAAGACAGGCAGGACTAGGGGACAAGGAGGAAAGAGGAAGTAGTAAGGAGGAGTCAAGATGGAGAGTCTGGAGAGAACAGAACCACCATTTCTCCGCTCTTGGTAAGACCACGTGGAAATACATAGAAATGGGTTAATACTTAAGACATAGCTAGCCAATAAGAAACAAGTAACTGGCCAACAGCATAATATCAAATACAGAGTCTCAGTGTGTTATTTGGGGCTGGTGCAGTGGAGGGACAAGACCAGTGGCAGGCGGAAAAACCTTACTCCTTCAGCAAAATATATAACAAAACAGTTATCAAATAAGAACCACAGTTAACAATATTTAGTCCAATAACATTTAGTAATATTTAAAGAAAATATTCAATCATTTATCCTATTTTTTGTGAGTCTAAAGTCCCTATATGTAACTTATCTTTAATCCTAAGGAAAAGTATAACCATATGTATCTGTCTTCAACTCCCTCAAAGACCATAGAAGGATAATATATAAACTCTAGAAATGACAGAGACAACTTGCCTGCTCAGTCACTGGAAGTTCTTCTGTAATGTTCCATTTTCAGCCTATAGGCCATAGTGTGTCTGGCAGACTCCTCAGCAAAGCAGGAAAGTTTAAACTGTACACCCTTATTGGCAGTTTTTTCAGTCATTTTTCTCTGTGATCTGTAGACTGTCTGGCAGACTCTTCCATGAAGCAGGAACCCCACAGCAATGTCCATCTTGTATCAGCAGTCACTTTCCTGTGGGTCCTGCATGTTCAGTTTATACAGCATAAAGTCAAACATACAGACAAGAGCAGTATCTTGCCCAAATGGCTTGTTTTGCCATATTGGGAAATAAACTCCATAACGTGTTTCTTTGATGCCCATCTTCCTTTCTGATGCAGGTAGTGTTTCCAGGAGCAGTTGTGCCTCATTGTTAAGAAAAACCCTAAATGATTTTAAATGCCATATCCTGTAGGTCTTTGAAAGGTTTAAGAATGCCTGTTCATCTCAAATGCATCTCTATATATTTAGAAATCTAACTAACTTAACTCTAAATTTTGACTATCATAGGTAATTATCTATAATCTGTACTAATTTATACATTACATTTCTAAATGAGCTATATAAACACAATACCTAAACAAGAAGAAATATATATATATATATATCACAAAATTGACCTTAAATTGTATCAATACATGAAAATCCATTTTAAAACAAAGTATTCATTTCTATAACAGAATCCCGTTTTTAACTTTAAAAAAGATTGGTTGTGATCATTAACCATTTATAACCAACTCCATTTAAATGAAAACAAACATTTATAAACAGTATTTGGGAATTTTGGCATCATTCTTTCCAAAATGCTTCCTGCTGGTAGGGGTTACTGTCATGGGATCCTGAAGTGCAGAAATCCTGGCTGTAGTGATCTGCAAGGCTGCCTTGTTCCATGGACATTGCTTCAGGGGTTTTTCTTGACCAAACCATGTTAGTCTGGAAGGAATCCACAGCTTTTCATTTTCTGTGGAAATAAAAATAGAAATCCTTTCCCCCAATAACTTGTCCTTAGACTTAAATTTTGGAGTCAAAACATTTTTAAAATATATAAATTGGATTAATTTCTCAGCATTGATAATCAAGTGTACTTCCTTAGTAATTGAGCAATTTAAAGTCAACACCATTGTATATAGTATCCAGAATCTTTTTGTGCTTTCCATGTTTATGTGGCTTTTTATTACTCTATTTCTTCTACTTCTATTTTTTCATTTTTTGGGACAGGGTTTCTCTGTGTAACTTTTATATGTCCTGGAATTATATCTGTATGTCAGGTTTACCTTGAAATCACAGAGATCTGCTTGTGTCTGTCTCCCAAGTGCTGGAATTAAAGGTTTATGACACCACACTCAGCTACTTTCTGATTTTTATTATTCTTTTTTAAACCATTTAACCTTTTTCTTTTTCTCTCTCAAGCCTATGTATATTTTAAAACACATTGTAAACCTTTAGTGGTTTTTCTTAGTCTGGAATTGTCTTTACTGTAAATCCTTATCTTTTTTTTGGTAAACAACAACATTGCTAAAATGAAAACCACAGCTCTTTTAGCCATGGTCTATCCAAGATAGCAGTGGGTAACTTTACCGCTAGAACTGAGAGCTGTGTTCTCTGCCTTGGTCTAGGCTGCCATCCAGCAGCATGCTGCATTCTTGGAGATGTAGTCACTGCCATTGCCAGCTATTGGACACACCATTAAGTTTTTAGCAGCTCTTCTTAAAAGCCTTGCATTTTTTTTGCTGCTCATGCTGAGTCAGGATACCTCCCTCTGCATCTGGATTCTAGTTTGACTCAGTGTTTAGTTATGGGTGTTTGCTTCTGTTTCCAACAGGTACTAGATGAGGGCTCCATGATGGGGGATAAGTTGATCTCACTATCCGGGAAGGGCATTTATGGTAGCCTTCCACAATTGCTCAAATTGTTAGTTGGCGGCAGTCTTGTAGGTCTCTAGACCTTTCTTTATGTTCAGTTTCTCTTCAAACCAATAATGGCTCCCTCTTTTATATTCATTCTCTCTCTCTCTCTCTCTCTCTCTCTCTCTCTCTCTCTCTCTCTCTCTCTCTCTCTCTCTCTCTCTCTCTCCTGTCTTCTTTCCTACCCTGGCTCAATCTTCCTAGTCACACTTGCTTTCCTCTCCCCTTGTCTTTCTTAAGCTTTTGTTAAGTTTTAAGTGAAAGTTCTTTGGACCACCTTGGACGCCATTTTGTTAAGAGTAGTTTTATCCTCCAGTCTGATCCCTCAATCGCACCAGCCCCCAAATAACACACAGAGACTGTATTTGATATAAAGCTTTAGGTCAGTTACTAACTTCTTACCTGCTGGCTGTGTCTTAAATATTAACCCATTTCTATTAATCTAAGAATTTCCACATGGTCTTATCTTACAGGAGAGAGAGCCAGGTGTACTACCCTGAAGTTCCTTTATCTTGAATCTTTCTCCTACTACTTCCTCTCTCCTCCTAGGCTCCTAGCCCTGCCTATCTTGCTTTCCTATTGGCCAACAGTGCTTTATTCATTAACCAGTATGAGAAACATGTATACATAATGGCATCTCCCATCACTCATCCCTGCATCTCTGGGATGAAGCCTACTTGGTCATGGTGGATGATTTTTCTGTTGTGTTCTTGAATTCCATTTGCCAGTACTTTATTGAGTATTTTTGCTTCAATGTTCATGAGGTATTTGCCTGTAGTTCTCTTTCTTAGTTGTGTCTTTGTGTAGCTTGGGTACCAAGGTAATTGTAGCCTGGTAAAAAGAGTTTCACAATGATCCTTCTCCTATTGTGTGGAACAATTTGAGGAGTATTGACACTAGTGGTTCTTTGAATTTCTGGTTGAATTCTGCACTGAAACCATCTGGTCCTAGGCTTTTTTTTTAGTTGGGAGGCTTTTTGATGACTGCTTTTCTTTTACTGGGGGTTATAGGTCTATTTAAATTGCTTATCTATCCTTGATTTAATTTTGGTAAGTGATATCTATCCAGAAAATTGTTCATTTCCTTTAAATTTTTGAATATTATGAAGTATAGGTTTTCAAAGTAAGACCTGATGATTCTCTGGATTTCTTCAGTATCCATTGTTAGTCCCCCTTTTCATTTCTGATTTTGTTAATTTGCATGTTTTCTCTCTGCCTTTTGGTTAGTTTGGATAAAGATTTATCTATCTTGTTGATTTTCTCATAGAACCAACTCTTTGTTTCATTGATTCTTTGTATTGTTTTCTTTATTTCTACTTTATTGATTTCAGCCCCCAATCTGATTATTTCCTGGTATCTATTCCTCCTGGGTTAATTTTATCTTTCTTTCTTTCTTTCTTTCTTTCTTTCTTTTTTTTTTTTTTTTTTTTTTTTTTTTTTTTTTGTTCTAGAGCTTTCAGGTGTTCTGTTAATTCTCCAGTGTTGCTATTCTCCAGTTTCTTTATATGGGCACTTAGTGCTATGAACTTTCTTCTTAGCACTGCTTGCAGAGTATCCCATAAATTTGTATATGTTTTGCCTTCATTTTCATTGAATCTAGGAAATCTTTAATTTCTTTCCTTATTTTTTTCTTTGACTCAGTAGTGGTGCAGTTGAACATTATTCAATTTCTATGAGTTTGTAGGGTTTCTGCAATTTGCATGTTGCTGAATTCTAATTTTATATCATGGTGGTCTGATAAGATACAAAGGGTTATTCCATTTTTTTCTATCTATTGAGGTTTGCTTTATTGTTGAGTATGTGGTAAATTTTAGAGAAAGTTCCATGTGGCACTGAGAAGAAGGTATATTCCTTTGTGTTTTGATGGAATGGTCTATAGATTTCTGTTAAACTCAATTGGTCATAACTCCTGTTAGTTCCTTTCTTTTTGTTAAGTTTCTTTCTGGTCGTCCTGTCCAGTGATGAGAGTGGGGTGTTGAAATCTCCCACTATAAGTATGTAGGGTTTAATGTGTGATTTGAATTTTAGTAATATGTGTGCCTTTGTATTTGGTGCTATAGATGTTCAGAATTGAGACTTCATCTTAACAGAGTTTTCCTGTGATGAATATGAAGCGCCCTTCTTCATCTCTTTTGATTAATTTTATTTTGTAGTCTAATTTGTTAGATATTAGGATAGCTGCACCAGCTTGCTTCTTAGGAGCCATTTGATTGGAAAATCTTTTCCCAATCCTTTACTCGGAGGTAATGTCTGTCTTTGAAATTGAGATGCATTTCTTGTATTCAGCAGGATGGATTCTGTCTTCATACCCATTCTGTTAGACTGTGTTGTTTTTCCATAGGTGAGTTAAGACCATTGTTATTGAGGGATATTAATGACCACTGATTGTTGATTCTTATTTATTTTAAATTTCCTTTTGGTGGTGGTATTGTGTGTTAATTTTCTCGTCTTTTCTGGACTTTGGTAAAGTGGGATTACCTATTGCTTATGTTTTTGTGAGTGTAGTTAACTTCATTGGCTTGTAGATTTCCTTCCATAACTTTCTGTAGGGCTGGATTAGTGGATATGTCTTGTGTAAATCTGGTTTTGGCATGGAATATCCTATTTCCTCCATCTATAGTGATTTTGAGTTTGCTGAGTATAGTAGTCTGGGCTGGCATCCTTGGTTTGTAGACAATCTATCCCTGGACCTTATGGCTTTTGTAATTCTGATAGGTCTGTAGGTCTGCCTTTATATATTACTTGGTCTTTTTCCTTCGCTGCTCTTATTCTTTCTTTATTCTGTTTTATTTGGTATTTTGATTATTATGTGGTATAGGGACTTTATTTTTTTTTGGTCCAGTAAACTTCTTGTACTTTTGTAGGCATGTCCTTCTTCAGGTTGGGAACATTTTCTTCTAATTTTGTTGAGTATGTTTTTTGAACCTTGGAGCTGGGCTTTGCCTTCTTGTATACCTATCATTCTTAGGTTTGATCTTTTCATGGTATCCCTTATTTCCCGGATATTTTGTGTTTAGGATTTGTTAAACTTAAGATTTTCTTTGCTCAATGAATCTATTTGCTCTAGTTTATCTTCAGAGCCTGTGATTCTCTCTTCCACCTCTTGTATTCTGTTGGTTATGCTTGCATCTGTAGTTCCTGATCATTTACCCAGCTTTTTTATTTCCAGCATTCCCTCAGTTTGTGTTATCTTTATTGTCTCTATTTCAGTTTTCAGATCTTGAACTGTTTGAATTGTTTCTTTCATCTGTTTGACAGTTTTTTTTCCTTGGTTTTCTTGAAGAGATTTGTTGCTTTGTTTGTTTGTCTTTTCCTCTCTTTCTTACATTTTTTTTTTTGTTTTTTCTTAAATTTCCAAAAGGGGTCTTCTCATATCCTCTTTGAGGGCCTGTATCATTTTCATAAAGTTGTTTTCTAAGGTCATTCTCTTCTGCTTCATCTGCAATGGGATGTTCAGCTTTTGCTGGTGGAGAATCCCTAGACTCTGGTGGTATCATATATGTCGTTGTGTTCTTTAATATGTTCTTACACTGAGGTCTTACCATCATTTCT
This sequence comes from Phodopus roborovskii, assembly GCF_943737965.1. Classification (NCBI taxonomy): domain Eukaryota; kingdom Metazoa; phylum Chordata; class Mammalia; order Rodentia; family Cricetidae; genus Phodopus; species Phodopus roborovskii. Next base: position 4,421,941 of record NW_026126484.1, read on the forward strand.
TTCAGTGGATACAGGTGGAGTCTCTCCCTCTCTCGGTGGGTAAAAGATCAAGGCTCTATCCTCTCCCCTCTCCGGAGGGTACAGGGGGCAAGATAGGAATGGCAGCCAATGCTAGATGCTTTTCTGTCTCCAGGTCTCTCTCTCTCTACTGGAGGGTGGAGGGACAAGCCATAGGAATGGCTGCTGAGGCTAAATGCTTTGTTCTGCCTCAGTGGCAGAAAGGGTCTAGTGGTTACAGGTCAGGGGACTGAGAAGAGGGAAAAGTAGGCTGGAAGAGCCCCCTGGCACTTACCTCTTTCTCTACTTGAGGGTGGAGGGACAAGACAGGCATGGCAGCTGATGCTGGATGCTCTGTTCTGCCTCCAGGTCTCTCTCTTTACCTTTCAGGCAGTTTTAAAAACTGAACAAGTTAAATAAAAGTGGAAACTATAGATTGATATTTTTGCTGTTTCTGTTAAGAAATAGGAAGTTATGAAATTTACAGGTAAATGGCTAGAACTAGAAATAACCATCCAGACTTATGTAACATACACTCAGAAAGACAAAACCTATATGATTTTTCTTGTATGTGTGTGTTAGCTTTTAAGCTTTTAATATGTATGTTTCATTTAGAATTTACATAGAGGTTAAGTAACTAGTAAGGGACCATTGGGGAAGAAGGTATATTTTGAGGAGTGGGGATACAGAACATAAGTTTATAATGTGAAAGGCAGGGAATAGATCAGGAAAGATTAACTTGATTGTGAGATGGGAAGGTGCGGTAGAGGAATGAATACTTGGAGGAATATCTAACACTAAAAGCCTTTTGAAAAAGCCATAATAAACTAATATTCTAGAAGTTTCCTAGCACATGCACGTGTGCACGTGCACACACACAGAAACAGACAGAGAGAGAGATGGGAGGAAGATGGAGAGAGAGAGAGAGAATGTTTAGAATTACCTTCTAAAGGAGGCAGTATCCCTAAGTACATAACATGTGTTACCAAATAAAAACCATGTGGGTTACCTCTTTTTGAGTTGTTGGTCCTGTGAGTCATATAGAAGCCCCACAATATGACAGGATATTGCCAGTTCTATTGTTTACTTACCACAACTTTAAGATCCCATAGCAGAAGACATCACATATTTGAGTCAATGAACCCTAGCTGGAGAATATCTAGTTAGTACACAACTAGAAGCTTCAACCCATTGGCTAGCTAGCATTCATACTGATAGAGGGTACTATTATGCTAACACAAGAGAAAAGTAAACATCAGTCTCACCCAGCTCTGAATCCTGTGAGCTTCAGTAATGACATGCCTGACAAGATGTGCCCACTGGTGCAAGAGTGATACAAATGTTTGCAAGTAAAAAAAAAAACACTCTTAAAATTGGACTTAGGTACTGTTCCATGCGATGGAACTCATGCCTGACACTGTCAATGAGGTCAAGAACTTGTGGCTAGATAGTTGATGGGCCCTATTGCTATTAACAACATGGACATGACAATTAAACAATCCTGACATCTTTTTGTTATGCTTGTAAATCAGTATATCACTCAACTTTCCTAAAAGGACCTTCTTTATGAAAAGTATGTGGTAATTAACATAGTGATCTTCAACTTGTCTGAAGGGAAGTCCATGCTTAGTGCTAAAATGATGAGAAGATTGTAAGTGCAGATGTGGTAGCAGGCTTCCAGGAGGACAGTGTTTTCCAGGCATAAGGCAGATGTACATAGGAACCCACAGTGATTGTGACAGCAGATACAAAACCTAAAGACAGACAAGATCCAAGCATGAAGGTCATTTACTCCTCCCTCCCCACTCTTCCTCTCCCTTCTCCATTTGAGTCTCTCCATTTTTCTTCTTCTGCCTTCATAATATCGTTATTTTCCTTCCCAGAACTCCTTCCTCTCACCTCCTTCAATGGTTCTTTTCTACTTTCCTGGCTTCTATGATTTTTCCAAGTTATACATTCAAACCTAAAGATTTGGATCTAGAACCCACAAATAAGAGAGATCATGCAGTGTTTGTCTGCATTTGGGTTAATTCACTTAGAGTAATATTTTTAGTTATATTAATTTTCCCTGAAATTCCATTATATCATTTTTTACAGCTGAATAGAATTTTATTTTGTATTTGCATCATATTTTCATTATCTACTCATCTCTTTATAAACATCTAGGCTTCTTCTCATCCTTTAAATTTTGATATTGTAGCCTATAACTTGTATACGTAAGCATGTGGACATAGCTTTTATCCTCAAAACTCCACCATCTGTAAGGGGTGTTGTGCATATGAATAATTAAAGGCTGAGCAATGTAGGGAGGCTCTGTCTCAAAAATAAAAATAAAACAGGACTGTAAGTAGTGTTCAAAGGTTGAACACTTGCTTAGAGTATAAAGGGCCCTGAGTTCAATCCATACTGTTGCAATAAATGAAACTAAGTACCAATAAATTAACCAACTAGAGCCAAAACAAACAAACAAACAAACAAACAAAAAATCTGAACCAAACCAAAGCCCACCTATCTACTTGGACTCTAGGGCACATTTGCTTCTGTTTACCATTCTTCTTCTTTGTGCTTTTATGTTACAATACCTTCCTAAAGAGTTTTGGGTAGTATTTTCTGGAAGTAAGTGATGTACCTACCATCTCTTCCAGGAGAGCTTTGCTCTTCACAGACAAAAAGCTTGAATAGTACCTGGACTTTGGGCAACTGAAGGTGTTCCGGAGTGGAATATTGAGAGCAGTGGACTTTTATGCTTCATTCCACACTCCTTGAGCTTTTCAAATAAAGAATCTTCAAAAGATTTTTTTTTCTTTAAATGACCTGATCAATCACATCATGACTTTTTTCTAGACTTTTCTTCTGAAGTAGCTTCTAACTCAAGAGATGGAAGAAACAGTTACTTGGATGATTAAATGAAACACTGTCCTCTTTACCTCAGTTTGGGTTTATTCAACCAAGGAGTAGAGCAGGAAGCTGTGCTTTGTTATTTCTCAGAGGGTCATTATGCTGTGTATTTAATTTGGCCCGAGCAAAGACACAGACAGGCAGTAAATTCCTAGTGTGAGGAGATGCAGCACTTTGTTATCATTCCTTAGAAAATGTCCAAGTGCTATTAAATCAGGCAGATTAGGTAACATTGAGAATATTTTTATATTTTTTAGCTCACATTAAGAAATCCTATTAAATGTCAAAATTTAAACAATACACATCTGTCTCTTTTTATGTGTGGTTTTGTTTTTAAATCATAGTCACACTAAGGCACTCAGTAAAGTGTGAAGATAGAGTTTGAACAGGCCTGTGACCACATTGCATCTTAGCCTTAGTTGATGAAATGGTAGTAACTATATATTGACCATCTGGATGCCTCTGAACACATAGATCACACTAGCTGGGGATGTGCTTGTATTACATATCAAACTTTATTTTCATTTCTTATTTATTAAAAAAGACCTAGAGATATTAAGTAACATTTCTTTGTCATAATCAAGATTAGAATCATGACTTTAGAATTAAATAATTCATTTATTGTCTCACTATATCCAAACTAGGAGTTACTCAGTACTAGGTTCAACAGAGGATTGATATTTGTTTCTTTATTAAATGGAGAACAAATGCTTTCTTTTTCATCATGGTTTTGGAAGTTAATGTATTTATTGTGATTCTAGAAGGCAGAAAATACAGTGCATGCCCCTGCTATAGAATATATTTGAACTCTGAGACATGGAATGGTATAAGCTTTCCTGTATGATGGTTTCCAACTCCCTGCTTTTATATGACCCTTGACAAATCAAGTAAATAATGGCTTCTTGAGCCCTCTTTTGGAGGGGTATACCATATTAGTCTTGTAAGCAACAATAACTCAGAGACAGTTTAGCAGGTACAACCAAAGAGGCTTGAGGTTAGAAGTTAGACCCATGAGAATTAAAGCGAGACAGTGTGAGCTGGGCATCTTATCTGAATTCAGTAAGTTCTCAGTAAAGGTAACTCCTATTGCTATTGATGCAGGTGAGTTGTCATTATACCTTCATGAGTGGTTTCTGTGAGAGTCTAAAATAGTACTTAAAAAATATCCATGGAAACTTAAAGGTAAAATAAATAAAGGTACATGGATGAAATTTTAACTTATCATGAAATTTGTAGTTTAATTAATTTTAAATCATTTAAAAAGGAGGGCAACATGATGCGTTTTTTTCTACTTAAAAATTTGTATTGGACATTTACAGAAATATTGAGATATTGCTAAGCTATAGCAATATTAGAAGGATTGTTTGAGATAAGGAGGGATAATATATAGTTACAGAGTCATTAAAGGAAATGAGGATTTTTTAGTTTAATGAAATGTTATTAAAGATGCAGTCCAAACTCAACCAAATGAGAAAGAACAATATGATTTTCAAAATAATCTCTGTTAAAGATAGGAACCTACCTCTATAAATATATAAACTTGTTCTTGAGAGCACTAAAATGGGCAGTTCTCCCTTTTGCTTAAAAATTTAGAGAAAGGGGTTGGGGGAGATGGCTGTGGCTAATAGTGTGCTTACTGCTCTCCCAACGGGGACTGGAGTTCAATTCCTAGTATCTGTGACAGGTGGCTGTAACTCCAGTTCTATGGGATCTGTTTGCCTTCTTTTGGCCTCCTCCAGATCAGATTGTACACACACACACACACACACACACACACACACACACCACACGGCTTACACTCATATAGACACATATGCAAATAAACATCTTTTAAAAGAGGATGAAAAAAAGTCTATGCAAGTACATATTCATTTGTAATAATTATCATTCAAAATTGTATTATTAAAAATAAAGGCAAAAAGAAACTGAGCACCAATAAACAATAATTAAAAAAGAAATTAATTGATGAACCCTAGTAAGACTTGTATGTCAACATTACTTCTGTTGAGATCATAGTAAAACAGATGAGACTTCTGTTCTGCTGTAGATAATCATTTAGCATATCGAAGTTCTGAAAAGTCTAATTTATGTCATAATCACCTTTCAATTTCTCTGATGACCAATAATAAGTCCACACTTCCATTAATTTACTTCATTGTATTAATAATCTTTCTTGCAGATGTTTTCCTCAAGTATAAGAGGAAATTCACTTCACTTTTCTAGTTGGCATTAATCCCACATATGTTCTAACTTACAGTCTGTTTTGTTTTGGATGAGATATGTCTCCCATCAGCTCTGCATTTGATCCTTGGTCTTTTTTGGTGGTACTGTTTGAAGGGACCAGTGAACCTTTGGGAAGTGGATCCTTGCTGGAAGAAGTAGTCATTGCGAGTTGGCTTGGTGGTTTATAGCCTTGCCTTGCTTCCTGTTCTTACTTTGTTTCCTGTAGGCAGATGAAATATGATCAGCAAACTTACTGTTCCAGTTCACAGTCCATGCTATCCTTGCTATGATGGACTCTATCCCTCTGGAAATATACACCAAAATTAATTTTTTTAACTTAAAAATTATTATGAGTTACTGGATCATAACAAACATATTAGATTTTGTTACACTTCACTTTGTCTTGCTTTTGTAATGCTGGAATTTGACTCTAGGGCTTCATCTATGTGGGTGGTTGCTGTACCACTGAGTCATATTTCTAGCAATCAGATTGTATTTTCAGAAATTTCTGCAATTTTAAAGTAATTAACAGTGAGAATTTAGGGTATGAAGTTCATTTCTTAGTAAAGTGCTAATTTTGTGATCTCTCCCCACTTCTTCCTAGAGGTTGGGCCAGGTATTTTCACGTATTTTTCAAAGCTTCTGAATGCCTCAGTTCCATAAATTTGAGTTCGTTTAGGGCAAAATGAAAGCCTTCTTTGAAGGTCCTGGTTTTTGAAATAAATTGGCAGGACTCTACCACAATTCTAAGAAAATGGGTCATTGGGCAGTCCAAGAAGCAGATAAAATTAGGGAAGATGTGCCAGCTACTGGCATAATAGCTGCCACTTTGCATCTCTAAGGAAAGACTTAATTTTCTTTGATTTAAAACAAAATTCGGATAGTTTCATGCTCTGATTGTGATGACTAAATAAACTAAAACTAAAAACTATTTTGATTTTTGAAAATCACAGTAGCCTCCAGTTAACAACTACATCTTAAACGTGCTTCAGTGAGAGGCAATGTAATAAGAAGCATATGAAAGACAAAGGGTTAAAGAATATTTGGAGGTATTTCAGAATTTTATCTACTTTTCTTGCCTTCTCAAGACACTGTGAAGAATTGATAAGATTGTATATTTACGTGAACAAATCCGATAACGACTATCAAAAGAACCAAATATCATTTTGAATAAGAAAGAATGTTTAAATAGCCATTACAATCAGTAACTAGTTAGTAAATATCATTACAGCTGTGAGGTGATGTTAATGGGTGATTGCTATGCTCTAGTTATTAAATACTTTATACATATTAATTTACTCATTAAACATCTATGTTAGCACATCTTGATATTTATATTAATACTTATATTACAATATTTATCTCATCTTCCAATAAAGGAAACAGAAAAGGAGAGTTTAGATTACTTGGTCATAGTCACAATTATGAGTTACAACTGGGTCTTTGACTTGGGCTAGAAGACTTGGGTCTATGGGATGCATACAGTTTTGTATGTTTTGTTTGATTTTCTGTCTTAATATCACTTTTGAGACTCAATTCTTTTTGAAGAAAAGAAAAAAGGCATTTTTTCTCTTCTTAATATTCCCCCTCAAGTCTACCAAGAGCAATTGAAGGGAGTAGACTTCCCGTGTTTATTTATTACAGGGATCCTTAATTATGACTTAGAAGTAAATTTCCTTCAGGAAGTCAGGTTTTACATCTTCTGAATAAATATTTTGATTGCATATCTGTAATTGTACTACAATAGTAATTCGGTCCAGGTTGCAGTGAAACAGTTGTATCTTTTCCATCAATTTTATGAGAACACTGTCTTTGAGTAATACATGGCATTGAGTGGTTTGGGTTATTGTGAGACTCAGGCTTTCTGGTTTTCAAATGGTATTTCCATGAGCTTGTAGGCTAGGGAAGGGTTAGAGACAGAAGGAGTATTTGTGACATGATAGGATAACCCAGGAAAAACCAAGTGAACACATCTGAAAAATTTCAACTTTATCTCAAAGGGATAAGTTCTACCTTTTCTCTTTTTGCTAGTTTGAAATACAGGTTCCATTGCTTGAAGTGGATTATTTGTTCCAGCAAAGAATACATTAGAACTATATGCATATTTATATGTTTTAGAGATGAGGACTGGCCTCATTTTTTGTTGCAGGTTAGTTGTGGGTTGTAGGCCAGTGGAACTAGAAGCAAGCGAGTACACTAGCAGGTAAGGCCTTGGTAGAAGTCATGTGGTCCAAAGGACTCCTTGGCAGAGGGAAAGGATTAATTCACTGTTAAGAGACTTGGTTGGTAACTCTATGTAAAAATCAAGGCTCTTTAAAATAAAACCATGCAGGACTAGTTTGGGCAACACTTGAACTTGCTGTAGTTACGTGTCCTGCTCTGTTCTCAAAAGTAACCCCAGTAAATCATATTGGAATTCTGAGTAGGTTTTGCTTATCAGTATTGACTTACTCTGAGTGAATCTGTTTAACAACAAATTAACTGGGTAGTGAGGGGAAAACAGAGATCTGAAACAAGTACAAATTAACAATATAATTCAATTGGGTCTGGATGTATATAGTTCAGTGGCAGAATGTTTGCCTTTTTGTCCTTGCCTGAAGTTCCATACACAGCATTGCAAAACAGAAGCCTCAGGAGTGTTTACAACAAAAGGGAGCCCAGAATGTATTGAATGCTGAAGTGAATGTGGTCTGTAGACCTGAAGGGGCAGTAAATATGCTGCTGAGTGGGGCCTAATGAAGAAGGAGCACTGACTAAGTTAGTTGAGAATTCTCTTTACCTTCTTCTCTGTTGAGGTAGGAGCGGATGTGAGATCTCTTATGTCTGGCTCCCACGAAAGGTCTAGGAGGAGTGGCAGCATGAGTATCACCTACATGTTTGTTAGATGTGACAGTCTCTGGTTCATTCTGAGTGAGGTGATTCATTTTCATGTTAGGCTTTGGAAAGTTGTTCTGGAAGTATGTTTAAATCCCCTTTTTGTCATTCCAGAAAGAGCCCACTAGATGTCACTCTTGTAACCTAGGAATGGGGCTCACAATTTTTCATTTGGGCCTTGCAAAACTCACAACCAAGATCTTATTATTAGATGATTTCCATCCCATCCCCAGGGCTACTGATATACACACTGATTATTTAAGGTAAAATTACATTTTTCTTTGGTTCAAAGTATTGAGAGGGAGTTCCAGGAAATGATTTTCATTTTGCTAATTAGCACTCTTTTTCACTATCTTTCCCTCTTTGTACACACCCCACCCCCAAGTGCAGGAGTTGATCTGGCATTATATAACCTTAGCATGGGATATGCTCCAATTCTCTTACTAGATCACTGAGAGAGCACCAGCCTGGGCTGCCAATTACAGCAACACACTAACACACAGTCTTGATCTCTGTGGAAATTATTGAGAACGAAAGGAATGTAGGCTGGATTGTGATTGTGGAATTAGGATCAACATTTTGAGTTCTTGCAGTATCTTTAGGGTAGTTTTATAGTGAAGATTTAGTCTGCTCAGGATAAAAAAGTCCAATTGTAATCTTGTACGGCGTTATCTTCAGCTATGAATTGAATGTAAGAATACTTACAGGTACAGTAACACCCAAGAGAGATTATATACTCTGAGCAATGTATTAGGTCCTATGAAAGGCCCCTGTTAACAGCTGGTTAGGTCTGCAAGTTAGGAAAGATAGTTGGACAGATTAAAGACCATGGTTTATAAAAGGCCAGCCTGAGAAAAGTTAGTGTCTTGAAGTAAACTGCTCACCCAGTTCTTCCTCTTAGTTTGATGTAGAATTTCATCTGTTACAGAAATGTAGCAGAAAAAGGAGCAAAGTGATAGGTGTGTGGATAATTTGTCAGTGTTCCCTGATATGAGTATTTCCTCTTCTGGAAGGAGGGTACCCAGTTTGCAACATGCATTGCTAAATGAATAAATATTTTTACTCCAATTAATATCAGCCAAGAAAAATACTGTTGTTACCATGAAAACAATATAACCATATCTTAAATGCCATTGTCTTTTGTTGAAAAGGTAGTTGAGATGTTGTCTTCAAAATATATCCTTTCCATGTTGTTTATTATTATTTGATTTTTCCTGGGAGAAGAGTTACTTTTACAGTATTTTGCCTTACATACTTTCCATATTTTAAAAGTAGTACTTAGCTTAGGAAAACACCCTAAAACGTTCATTCTTATTTCTATTATAATCATAACTTTTACTTAAGCAATGATAGGGTTTTAGTTGACATCCTTTCTACTGTTGAATTTCCCATCCTTTCTTTTTAATTGTCACTGCTGAGACTCAGAGCTGTCAAGGATATATAGATGTATTGTTTGACTTTGAGCCGGGGCTTTGGAATTAAGTCCTTGGAAGCACTGCTTGGTTTGCAGAAGATCTTCATTCAGTTAATAATGTAGCACTGCCTATCTCAAGGGTTGTGGTGATAAACTGGAACATCAGTGTATGGCACAATGTGTGATGGCAACTGTGTGCTTAGTATGTGGTAGTTGTGAAGGCATTATTGCATCTATCCCAACCATAGACATGTGCTTATCTGCATTTTGCATTTGTTATAACAGCCCAGAAGCTCCTGTTCTAACAATGTATCTCTACTAAAAGAGCCTCAAATTATGTAGAAGTCTTCCTTTCCTCAGCCTGGCAAATGTATTGTAGGAGAAAGGGTGACAGTAGGAGCAAGTAGCAAAATTGTAGGTGGTGGGGATGGAAGTCAACCCTAGAACAGGAAGCGAATTTCTCCTTACAACCCATTGACATCCTCAGTGAAAATATACTACTGTGTGTAAAATAGTAATCCACTCAATAGAACAGCACAGTTAGCATTGTCAGCATAGCACGTCACAGGCTAGCCCATAGGATTGTTAGTAGTGTATCAAGGCTAGCCCATGGTCCCAATTTCCATTTTAAAGGTTGTTTTTAAAGAGGAATACATTGTGAAGTGCAAATTGCAATATTCTGGTTAAAGTTTTGCTTTTAATTTCCTGATTGCTTGTTTCTTTATTGTTTTTAATGTTTTGGGATGTTCACCCACCCCTTTTTAAGTTCAAGAAGGACTTCTAGGCTTTCAGTAGTCATAATTCATATGTTGAGGTCATTGGAATATTGCATTCTGCTCTCAGAAAGCTACCATGAGGCAGGCTGAAAAACAGCTGAAAAACTCTTTGCATTTTCACTATGAACAACACTGTATATTTACTGGACAATGTCCTTTGATTGTTCGTGATGGAGACTAAACAGAATCAGCTGTGTTCATGTCAGATGGAAGAGGATAGAGTGTTTCAAAAATGAGCATTATGAATTAGAAAAATAAACTAATTTTCTTGCTAGGAGTTTTGAATTACTTGTATTTCTTTTTCTTTTTATGTGGTTAATATTAATGTGTACATTTGGCAATTGGTTAAAATGCATCTCATAAAAATCTTAAAAGAGGGGGAAATCATTCTTTTCTCCACTATGTCATTATTGTTTCCATTGTGGGAGTCAAAGTGGTTAGTTCAGGGTCCTAGTTCAAAGAAATGGGGGGAGGTTAGGGAACAAGACTTATAATGGTGTTACTGTGTAGTTGCAAAAGAATCTGGGGTTTGTTCAGCAAATATAATGAGTGCATTAAGGAGGTGTTGTGTTAATGTGGGGGGCCAGAAAAATGAGTTCAGTGTTTAGTGGTTCTGTTAAGTGGCAGCTTAGGGTTTATCTAAAAAATTGGGGAAAAGTTGATAAGTGCAGAGGAAACCTGGGACTCAATTTGATTCCAAACCTTTCTAGAGCTGTGGTGGTAGGCTGGAGGGAGAAGGAAGAAACTAGTTAAATGATAAAACTTATTATAGTGTTATGCAAAGCTATTTGTCTGGTGAGAAAATCCCCACAGTTTTGTAAAAATCAGGTAAAAACTCCCAGTACTTATCTTCATATTGGGTGGGTAAAATATAGAATCACCTAAAAGAATAGCAAGCAAGGCCCTTATTCCACTTCCTTTTCATATGCTGGAGCCATAAGTAAACTAATGAAACTAGCGAGGGTGGTTTTTATGGGTTGGGAATCTAAAGGAAATTCAAATGGAAGAAAGGATGGGATTAAAACATTTGAACAGAAAGTGACAAGACAAGTATGTATAATAAAATGTGGGACAAGAATGTAGAAAAATTAATGATAGTTTCTCTGTGTATGAAGCATCCTGCTCAGATATAGTGTTTTGCCAATTGACAGTGTAGACAGCGTAGGTGGTTTTTATATTTTTTCTCTATAAACTTTGAGAATCAGATTCAAAAGCAGGAATCCTTTCTCGAAAAGTGCACACACACTTATGTGTTCATCATTTTGCCCATAATTTTCAGAAGCTTTAAACACCTCTTTGATCTTAGGCTCTGGTTCATCTGGGGCTACAATATAGATGGTGAGATATTGAGAACACTGGAAAAATAGACAAATTCATAGTGTCAGAAAGTCAGAGCCTACAACCAATAGATCTCTCACAGGTATCACTTTCATAAATTAGTAGCTAAGAATTAGGGAAGTAATGGAATTATTTGGGTTGATCTTAAGACCAGACAGAGGCTGATAAACAAAATAACCTGTAAATGCTGTAATAGTGCCTACAACTCACTTTCATTCAACCTTCTAAACAGAACAAAATCACAAAAGGATCCCATCACATTCTCCATTTTAGTGAATGATCCAATCAAATTAGTATACTTTATGTTAAAATTAAAGTAACATTTAGTAATGTCTATACCTTATAGGAAATCTTCAAATACTTTGAATATGTTCATGGAAAATATGTCCTATATAAAAGATTAGAACTCACAGAAAAAACTTTTGCATCCATTTTATAAGTAAAAGAAGCTAAAAGTAATGGGAAAAGTGTGCAAAGACTGTTCAAGTGAAAAGGAAGCCCCCAAATTGACAGGTCAGGTGTAAATAAGGAGCTACTCTGATATAAAAGAAATTCAAAACAGCACAAAGGCCCTAAAATACCAGAAATAAAGCTATTTTATCCATGAAACCAGAGGTCAATGGGAAAATCAATGGACCTGCTTGATCATGGCTGACTCACAAGGAAGAAAGAAAATCTGGAGACTCAATGAATTGCTTACTTTGGTCTGTTGAAATGCTGAAATTTCTACTGTCATCATGTCTTTTGAACACAAGGAGTGTGATATGTAGTATCAGATCAAATGGTTGTAAGAGAACAGGATATTCTCCCTCATGGAAATTGTGGATATAAGTAAATTGCTGAAACTTTATGGCATCATCACATTTGTCTGAAGAAATTCAAGGGCCTAAGTGTGAAACAAACTATTGCACTGCTGTTCTTGTTGGTGAATTCTATTCTTGCTTGCGATCTCCTGAAGCCTTCTGAGAAGGTCCCCACATTATATGTACTCTTGAATCCTGATTCCATACTGATGGATTCCTAAAGTTGAAGGATCTAGGGCACTTAGTATATTGCATGTAAAAGCATTCTGTTTTCCCTTATGTCCTGGAGCTTTTTAAGGGTAAATAATAAGAACCAGGAAGAAAACTTAAATATCATTTGTTTAGGCTTTTAAAGAACTAGTAGAGAGTTTTACAAGAAGCTATTCCAAATTGTATCATCATGGTTTAAGAAGACTATTTTGCCACATGTAGATATTATAGAGGGCGAGGAGGAATATGCCAGCCTGCTGCTGCTATAATGTGCAAATGGAGCCCTCAAACATGGATTTTGCTGGTCTCCTTGCAAAATTTTATACATTTGTGATAGCCTGGAAGAGCAAGAGCGTGGTGAAGTTTCCAAAGCTATAGGACTAAGTTCTTGCTTCTACAGAAATTCTAATCAATAGGAATGAACTTTTTAAAATTTATATAATGACATAAGAAAGTGACAGAAATACTCTGTATTGGGGGAAAAATCAGAATAATTTATAAAAGTGTGGACTCAGAATTAGTTAGAAGCCCTAGTTTTGTTCAGGGGAATGAGAAAGGCATTAGACTCGTTGTAGATGTCTCCTAAGTAAATCAACAAAGTGATGGAAGGTCTTAGAGACAAGATGCATTATAAGCATGCCAATGTGTTGACTATCTTTTTCTTTTGATGTCAAATGTAAATGTGCAGCATGAGAAGGATCTGGTTTCAAATCCTGACTCAGTCCCCTCTAAGGATTATTATAGATCATGTCAAACATACATGGAAGTATCTGTTTCCTTGGCCCACAGCAGGCTTGCTGTGGGTTTCAGAAGGGATCTGATAACAGTATGCCCTGGCTAGAGAAACCATTCTCACTCCCCTGCAGCTGTGGGAATACCTGTGAATTTTTATACCAATCTCACTCAAATTCTCTTCCCACTCAGCTTACTAGAGCTCATTTTTGAAGAGAATGCTTTAGTTTTAGCAGTTGTCATTGTACCACTTTATATAATGTGGAAGGTGCTTTTTCTAGTATAGATAACACAATAAGCAGAAGAGGAAAAGAACTCTAGAGGTACTCAGATGAAACCTCTTTTTGTATGATGAGGACCAGGGGTATATAGGTAAGATAAAATCTCAGGAAAATAAAAGAGAGACATATTACCAACATGAACGTTTTTTTTTAAATTTTAGTATTTTTCATATATATAATGAATTGTGATTATATCTACCCTACTCTCATCTTGCAGTCCTTCCCTGGACCGCCCAACAAATAATCCTGCCAATTTCATGTTCTCTTATTGCTTTATAAACCCTTGTCCTAAGTGGCTTTGCCTCTATGAATGTGGGTGTGGGACTAGCCATTGGAGCATGGGAAATCTACCAATGATCATTTCCCCTAAAAATAATTCTCCCTCCCTAGCAAAGCTAGGACTGGGATCTTAGACCCCTACCCTGTCTATACTAGAATTTTTAATGGCATTGAGATTGTACAGATAGCCATATCTTCTATGAGTTCAATGAGTAGGTAAGCATGTATGTACAGAGACAGTGCATTATAGAATGCCTTCCATACTCTGTCACTCTCTTTCTACCTATTTCCCTTTTTTTTTTTTATCCTTGAGTGTATGTAGGTTGATACTAATTCCCATTTAGGTATGAGCATTCACACCACTTATTCTCAGCATTTTCTGCTAACCATGGCCCAAAGCAAAGGAAGATTCTGTGGCCAAAGTTGAGACTAACAAGACTTATGATTATAAACACAAATATGTATGGAAGACTATTCAGCAAAACAACACTAGTGAGTTTTCCTCCAGAATCTCTGCCTTCCCTCATCCATGGACTTTTGACTAGGTTTTTTGTTTGTTTGTTTTTATTAAAAGAATTTTATTTACAATTTATTAACAATAAAATTGCACTTTGTGGTCCTAAATTATATCATCACACATCACAATCCAATAAATACATTATAGCTAAATTCCTTCCTTTGGATCAGGACCTAAATTTAATCGAAAATGGTTGGTCACACCCTTGTAAGCCATGCTATTCAGTGGGCATGAACACCTGGCATATTAAGTATTTTTGAATATGAGGTCTAGATATAGGTAAAATCATTTTTACTGACTTATAACCACAGTGGCTTGTATAGCTTTTTCTAACACTGTGAAAGCTAAACAACAAATAGGACTTTCCTGGTCAGTTTGGAATTGATTTCCCTATGTCCTGGAATAAAAATGTGGTGTTCTGTAAAAGCAATGGTTTTGGTTCCTTATTCTTTTCTACTGCTGTGAAGAGGCTCTATGACCAGACTTTTCTTGTAGAAAAACATTTAATTGCTTATAGTTTATGGAGGGTTAGTCCATTATCATCATAGTAGAACATATTGGCACTCATCACACTTCACACTCCAATAAATACTTGCTAACTTTCCATGCTGCTGATAAGACCTAGTCAAAGCAACTAGGGAGGAAGGAGTTTCTAATTTTCATGTCTCAGAGACTTGCCTACAAGTCTGTCTGATAGTTTCCTAATTTAAGTTGCCTCTTACAGATAATCCTGGTTTGTGTAGGAGTTGACAAAACCAAAATAAAAAATCCTAAGAGCAACAACACAGAAACCAAACAAACCGCTGAACATTCTTTTAGATTCCATACCAAAAATTATGCTAATTCCCACTACTTAGGATCTAAAACTAGTGTTGTTACACTTGCTAGAAATTATCATTTTCTAGTGTAACACATAGCTGTGACAATATTAAAGTATTGTAAATTAATTGTCTACTAAGTAATCCATGATTTTGATTTATAGTAAATACTATCATTAGTGTAGAATTTAGTGGTCATTTTTAAGGATACTCTGTGGCAACTATGTTGTTGAATTTCCCATTCTATGTATGACAGGAAGCTTCTCAGGAATCAATCATATGGTTGCCTAGATGATATCTGAAAAAATGACACCAATTGATATTAAAGTGGATGGGGGAAATAATCACAATGCTTCTCCTTAGAAGAAGAATAGCTAAGAAATGAAAGGAACAGGGAGCTAAATCTTTCTCAGGTATAGACCTCCTGATAGATTTAGCCAATCTAAAGAGGTAGCCCCTGACACCCTAAGCATACTAGCAGCACTGAATGGTTGTTTATAAACCCTATATAACAATTATAATTAATTTTAATTTATGACTAAGAGCCCATGAATTTGAGGATAGGGAGGGACATGGAGGGGTTTGGGGGAGGAGAGGGATGGGTGAGAATGAGGTCAATAGGAACTCATATATGACATTCAAAAACAAATAAAATACTGTCTTGACATTCATAGAATTCCTGGGCGAAGTTACAGTACAAACTAGACGGATACCAGCGTCTAAATTCACATATTTTCAGAATAAGGAAATAAGGAATATCTTTGAAACCATATAGCGTTTCCATTTGTTGACTCTTAGAAAAGAGTAAAAGAGGGAGAAGAACCATGAGACCTCTCTGTAGGAGACCCAGATTTTTCACAAAGTTCTACCAGAAATCCTTTAGGCTGCTCTACAGACTTGAAAATATTTTCTTCCCTCTTTTCCCTTTGCCCTGTAAGTATTTTAGTTACCAAAAATCTTACATTTGTCCTTTTGTTCTATTGCTTCTTGGAAAACTGAGGCCCATTCCTTAGAGCTTACAGTAGATTTTCAGTCTGCTAGTGTTACCTCTGAGGCAGGGATGTCGACTCCCAACTGGGGAAATGCCATTATGGGCTCAGTGATGACAATTTGTTCTCTTTCTTGCTTGCTAGAACTTGAATGATAAGTTTAGACATCATCTAGAATGATTTCCAATAACATGAATTCATAAAAACACTGTTTTACTGATGTTTATATTTTACTAGTATGTTTATCTTACCTTAATATTTATAAAGCTCTTATATTCATTTCCATTTTGATGTCTATCATCGTATAACGTCTTTCCATACTGAACATGTTCTCCAACTGTCATATTTCAATTTCTACAGTGCTACTGGGAATCTTGGAGCATCAATTATCAAGCTGCAACCTCAAGGACCTGTTCTAATTTTATGGGACCCTTGAGGTAGAATTAGTATGTTACATTTTAAAAATGGTTGGGAAGAATCAACTAAATAGTAACATTTCAGAATCATAAAGTCTATGAAATTAAAAACTACTAGTGACCATAACAAAGATTTTATTTAGTCACAAACTTGCTCATACAAGCTGTTTGACTACCTTTGTTTGTAACAACATGAATTGGGAATAGCTGTAACAGAAATCTGTAACTAGAATCATGGTACTCAAAGCCATGGAATAGTTTGCCAAAAGTCCTTTACTAAGAAAAGTTCCCTGATTTAAGTAGGAATGTTTCTAAAAGACCCAAGCAACATCACTTTGTTTTTCTTTCAAGCACATATCTACTTTCTAAAATAGGCAACAAAGAATTGTGACACTCTACTGTATCTTTATTTATGATTAATGACAAACATTTTGCTCTAAGAGACTTAATTATTCACCTCTGAAAATTCATTCTCACTGGTAAAATACACATACTGGCCACAAATGTTACCATTAAGAAAATAACATGAAATCATTGATTATTTCTCATCTATTTAATTCTTTCTGGCACTATTTAATTCATTTTTACTTACTTGTGGTTTCAACATACTCCAATCTATTTTCCTAAACTGAATTTTATTTCTCATGTTTTCTAAGACTATTTATGCCTTCATGCTCATTTTAATTTTCAATTATTTCTTTTCTCTAAAGTCTTTGATCCATTTGGACTTACGTTTTGTGCATGGTGACAGACATTGTGGATCTATCTGAAGTCTTCTACACACCCATCATCCAGTTATTGCCAGTATAATTTCAGCTTTTTAAAAACTCAAAAATCAGGTATTCGTAGGTTTGAGGGTTAATATGGGATTTTCGATTCGATTCCATTGGTCTACCTGTCTATTGTTTTGCCAATACCAAGCTCTTTTCATTATTATAGGTTTATAGTAGAGCTTGAAGTCAGGGAGGGTGATGCCTCCTGGGGTTCTTTATTACATGGTAGTTTTGGCTATCCTGGGTCTTTTGATTTTCCATATGAAGTTGAGTATTATCATTTCAAGGTCAGTGAATAATTGTGCTGCTGATTTTGGTGAGGATTGCATTGAATCTGTAGATTGCTTTTGGCAAGATTGCCATTTTTTAATATGGTTATCTTACCTATCAAGAGCATGGGGAGAGCTTTCCATTTTCTGGTATTTTTTCTTTAATTTTTTTCTTTAAAGACATAAAGTTCTTGCTATGGGTTCCCACATAGTATAAATTCCACATGTATTAATGTAAAAAAATCTAAAATTTTCTTTGTGAATAGTTATAACTATAAATAGCTTCTAGTTTGGAATAGGAACAATGTCCCCTTTACTCTCAGCACCGGCACCCCATCTGGCTTAGACTTGTGCAGGTCCTGTGCATGCTCCTACCGAGAGTTCACATGTAGATCAGTCCTATTGTGTCCAGAAGGCTTCTTGGTATCCTCCATCCTCACTGGCTCTTACAGTCTTTATACTCCTCTTTCACAAAGTTCCCCAGAGCCTTGAGGGGAGATTTGGGAGAATCCCATTTAGGACTGAGTATTCCAGGCCTCTCACTATCTGCTCATTGTCCAGTTATGAGTCACTGTATTTGTTCCCATTTACAGCAGGAAGAAGATTCTCTGATAAGTGAGCAAAACACTGATCTATTAATAATATAGCAGAACACATTAGGAGTTTTGTGATGCTATCTTCTCTTAACATAATAGTAGTATATTTTTCCTGACCTATCTACTCCCAGGTTCTTGGCCACATGGGCAATATTGAGGATGGGTTCCATCTCATGGAGTGGGCCTTAAATCCTATTGACTATTGATTAGTCCCACAACTTTTGTGCCACTGTTACACCAGCATATCTTGCATGTAATTGCTGTTGCAAATGGCAGGATTTACAACTGGGTTGGTGTTTATCTTTCTCCTCTGGTAGGTGCAGAGCACCTTCCAGTGCTATGAAAAGTAGCAGTAAAGGGTGGACTTAGCCCCCTTTTTTTAAAATACCATCCAGGGAACACAAGCCCAGGGTAGGCTGTCCTGGGCTGCGCCCTCCATAGTCAATCATTAATTTAAAAAAATGCTCAATAGTGTTGTCTGTAATCTGATAAATGCACTTTCTCAGCTGGTTCCTCTTCCAAGATAACTCTAACTTGTGACAAAATCTAGCCAGGAGAGAGTCCTTCACTCTACATGTGACTAACCAAGGATTTCTTGGTGGTATTAGCTGGTCTAGATAGTTTAAGAGTCACGTGTCAGTGAGGTTATGTTTGTGTCACTTTTCATAAGGACTAGATACATCTGTTTAACTCAGATAGGGCACTAACTGATTGATAAAGTCATAAGTTTATGTGTCTCCTTAAAGGACTTAATGGAGGAATTACAGAGGTGTGTGGTTCTAAAGACAGTTGCATCACAGAAAAAGCCCACCCAACATGATTGCTGACTCACTTAGGGGGGAATTGCACAAGCAAAGACTCCCCAGCTCGTGAGGCACCTCCTGTCTACTTTTAGCATCCCCAACCTATGTACAGCTGGGTGAGGGAGAAAAGAGAACCAAGTTGCATCTCAGGTGAGAGAGAGTCTGATGAGCCTCCTCATTTCTCCTCGGAGGATGTTTTAAGTCTCTCCAGTAGCATTGCCATAGACACTTACTATCTTTGCATTCTATTGTAATAGAACATTTCCACAATTTATTGGCACAGTTATGCCCTATTCACCTTGGGCATACTGATAGTCTGGATATCAACACCAAACAGGTGAACCTTTGAGAGAAGCATAGTCTATCCATATCCAAAAGTTTGAAAAACATGGCAGAAAAATTAAAGATTTCTGTGAAGATATTGATGGTATTAATATGGATATCAAGAGTGTTTCTTGAGCTGGATATCAGAATGTTTGCCAAGTGTAGGAGTCCCTAGTTCAGCTGCTAGCAATGAAAACAAATGATTGATTATTCCTGAGGGCTCAGAAAGGAAATGAGGAAAAATAGAATCTCTCAAGTTTTTCAGAGTACATACATCATAATTAACAGACAGTGGAAACATGGATGATGTAGTACTTGCGGGGAGGTATCAGATGAAACAGGAGCAAGCCATGACAAAGAAGTCGATCCTTGGTATAAAGTAGCACAGACCTTTGCTAAATTGTGTTTTAGGAAGGTAGAATTTATGCTGCTTTAAAGTAGTTATTTAGCTGGGAAGATTTTTTAAATAAAATGTTTTAGATGTGACTTGAATCCTCTGACTGTTATGTTAGAAACTGAGAATGAAAAAGCTTAACTGGGAAAAGCTATTAATTTCCTCAGTTTGTTCATATTATATTTTTTTGTGTATGTATATGTGTGTGTTTGTGTGTGTGTGTTTA